>NC_053158.1:193946053-194116053 GCF_016835505.1 Polypterus senegalus
TCCACCAGAAAGAGAAAAAAACACACATTTGCTCAGACATTAGTATGTATGACCACCAAAGAATTTTATAAATTACACCAAAATGTCAAATCCTAATAAATATATATATTTTGAAATGTTATTCTTTGTGTTGCTGGCACTAGTGCTGTAGTGGTTACAACTGTAGTCAAAGGCTCGATTTTTAGCCCTGTCACTCACTTTTCTTCCACATTCTAAAGTCATTTAAGTCAGAATAATTGGTTACTATTAATGCTTCACTCCACCTTGAATAAAAATTGGTGTACATAGAAGTGTTTTCCGTGATGAGTTGCCATCCTGACTAAGGTTGGGTCCTGCTGATAATGCTGAGGAAGGCTGTGGGCCACCATCCCTTACTTGTACTCAGCTAATCAGTTTCTGACAATTAATAATATTAAGTAGAAGTGCTCTCAGAAACTTCATATTACTAATTCTTGGATACTAGTGCTATTTCTTTAACGTAGTTTGTAGTAAGTAAAAAAAAGTAGGAGAGATAGCTGTATCACTGCACTTTAAAGTATATTTTGCTTCATCTTTGGTGTTCCCCTCGCCAGATATGCTGCTAGTTTGAATAGTACATCTGTATTGAGCCAGTCAGAGTTTGGCACCTTGTGTGAACCTTGTGATAGCTTTGTGTCCTGCTCACAAACTTTGTTGACGTGGACAGTGCCTAGAGCTAAATGATGCCCTATTGGTAATACTCTTATATTAGGCTACAGTGCCCTCCATGATGTTTGGGATAAAGTCACGTTTTTCCTTGATTTACCCCTGTGCTCCACAGTCTAAAATTTCAAATCAAACAATCTAGACGATTTTCAAGTACACATTGCAGACTTTCATTTAAGGTGATTTGCATACATTTCGCTCACACCATATGGAAATGACAACACTTTCTACATGGTTCCCTCATTGCAGGGCACCATAATGTTTGAGATGATTGTTGTCACAGGTGTTTGTGATTCTTCAGGTGACATCTTCATAAGACACCTCGGCTTGCTTCTACCCTTTGGAGTTTGTAGTTGCCCTTGTACAACATGAGGACAAGAGCTGTGCCAATAAAAGTCAACAAAGCCATTATGAGGCCGAAGAACAGGGGAAAAAAAACCATTAGGATGACCGAAATCAACTGTCTGGAATATCATAAAGAAGAAAGAGCACACTGGTGAGCTCAGTAATCACAGCTGGAGGTGGTAGACCAAGGAAGACCTCCACTGCTGATGAGAGAAGAATCTTCATTTAGGTAAAGATAAAGCACCCAATGCATGTCTGACAGATCAGAAACAGTCTTCAGGAGGCATATGTGGATATGTCAGAGACGACAATCAGCAAAAGACTACATGAACAGAAATATAGAGACCATACTGCAAGATGGAAACCACTAGTCAGCGACAAAAACAGGAAGGCCAGATTACAGATTGTCAAAAAGTCCTTAAAAGAGCTTGCAGAATTCTGGAAAAAGGCCCTGTGGACAGATGAGACAAAAATTAACCTACATCAGCGTGATGGCAAGGTAAAGTATGGAAACAAAAGGAACTGCCCAAGATCCAAAGCAGACCACCTCATCTGTTAAACATGGTGCTGCAGGTGGTCTGCAGGTCCCGGCACACTTCTCTTCACTGATGATGAAACTGCTGATGGCAGTGGTACAGTGAATTCTGAGGTGTAGGGAAACATCCTATCTGTTCAGGTTCCAGTAAATGCCTCCAAACACATTGGACAGCACTTTGGGATCACTGCCTTGTTGGAGGACAAACGTATTGCTGATGCAACACAGGAAATTTAGTTAAAAAATAGAACATTCTTGAATGGCCAAGCCAGTCACCTGAATTAAATCCAGTTGAAAAAAGGCTCCCATATGCTGAAGAGAATGTTAAGATAACAAGCCCCCAATACAAGCAGGAGCTTGAGATGGTAAAAATATGTGTTTGTCCCAAACATTATGGAGGGTACTGTATTTATTTATCTATGCTGTCTATGTATGTAGTTGATTTTGTTTATTGATATTTATAGTGTTATTTTTGTTGTTGATTGTGTTCTTATTGTTCCTCTAATACACTGCCTTGGAGTTAGCAACTCAGCATTTCATATCCTATTGTAATGTGTGCATAATTGTGTGTGACAAATAACATTTGATTTGATTGTGAACAGGTTTTAGCTCTTTGAAATCTTGCAGCGGTAAATGGAGCTTAAAAGATGGGCAGACAGATGTGCGACTAGAAACAGATTATATGTACAGTATGGCTTGATTTGTTATGAATTGTGACTCTTGTTATATTGCACAGATACCAGATTGTGGCCTAGTGGCTATGTTGTTGGACTGTAAACTATTAGGGCAATCAGTTAAATCTCCAAATTTAATTCACTGTATGACACTGAGCAACTGCCAGTGGCCACATTGTTTGAATATAGCTGTGTGTACTTCACACTTGTGGTATCTGCGTGGCATTGAATAAAAGTCCTAAAATAAATAAATACATTTTCAGTTTGGCTTATTTTACTATCTTATCTAACAGTATTGTGAAAGATTTTTGTAACAGTTAAATAAAAACTCTTCTTGTAAGTGAGGAAGTACTGTGTCATTAGGAAGCACGTTGTCATTTAGGGGATTTTGTTATACTGTAAAAGTGCTACTTAATAGACTAAAAATGTCAAACTTTTTCAGCGTAGCCATCGCCAGTCCTATACAGAAGTAATATTTGAAGTACTGCGGCTCAAAACTACGTTTTCTGTGTTTCTCAAATGCACTATAAAATGGGCTTCACAGACATTTCAACAATAAAGTCAAAATTGTTATCTTTGCTTTATCCTGAAGAAACTGGAATTTGAGTATAAGGATACCAGAATAAGGTACAGAGTGACACCTTTTATATTTGAGAATTTAATATGTTACTAATTTATTTGTTTTAGTGGGGGCAACACAGTAGCACAGAAGTAGCACTGTAGCTACCTTACAACAAAGAAACCAGGGTTCAAGTCCCAGGTGCATCCTGTGTGGAGTTTGCATATTCTGTCCTTAAAAGACATGCAGGTCTGCTACAAAGACATGCAGGTTAGGTGCATTGGCAGAGTTAAGTGGACTCTAGATAGATAGATAGATAACTTGACTGGCTGCATGAGTCTATCACACTTTGTGCAGATTGTCCATTCAGGTCTGCAGACATAACAACAAAAAAGAAAGCAAGTAGCTGGAAGGCAGTAACGCTGAAGAAAGTGGAGCCTGGCCTGAAAGCTAGAGGTTGGGCAGCCCATTATAACTTCAGCACTGGAACATTGTGAGGACATGTTCTCAAGTTATCACGTTTGTGGTTCTGATGCAGGATTATCCAAAGGGCTTCATACAATTGCATGGCCTTCACTCTTCCAACCAAGTGCATCCCAGGGCTTAAAGGATCAGTTTGGTATTTCTGAAGTTGGTTATTTAGACATAGATAGATAGATAGATAGATAAGAACTGAAAGGCACTATATAATAGTTTGATAGATAAAATATGCACATGTGTATACTTATGTTCACACTAGGCTGATTGCAGGGCTACAAGGGATGAAAAAGATTAAAAGGAGTGAGCCTTTTCAGTTTAAGGAAAAGGAGATTATGAGGTGTGTGTGAAGTGTTTAAAATTATTAGCAGAATTGGTTCATTAAATCAAGACTCTTACTTTAATTTGAGTTCAGCAAAAACCCAGGAACACAGTAGGAAACTTATTAAGAGTTAATTTCACACAAACATTAGGAAGTTTTTCTTAACGCAGGGAACCATATACACTTGGAATAAGTGTAGACTGTAGGACTTTAGGGACTTTCAAAACTTGACTTGATATTATTTTGGAAGAATTAAGTGGATAGGACTGGTGAGCTTTGTTGGGTTGAATGGCCTGTTCTCGTCCAGATTGTTTTGATGTTCTGGCACTCTGTCCAGGAATTGTTTATGCCTTTTGACTAATGCTTTGATAGGGTAGGCTTCAACTTCCCTGTGAGATATGAAAAGAAATTGTTTTAAGTTTTATTTTTCTGCAGTATGTATTACTGATGAAGAGTGGCAACATATTGCATGGTTGCACACGCATGTAAATATTTTACTGTACGCTGTACACACAAAAGTTCATCTACTATTCTACTTCTGCTTATAGATGGCATTTAAGGGTTTTGAAAAACATTTTGCAATGCCTTTTGTTTCAGATAGTCAGGATATTTCCCTTCATATAGCATCTCCTTTTTTGGGCATTTGACTTGAGATTATGTTAAATAAGCACACACACACAATCTTTCATGTTCATTTTATATTCTTTTAATAGTTTAAGTTTGTTGCCCATTTTAAAATGACTTTTTACTTTTTTATGTAGGTAAGAACCTATTGCTCTGTTTTTGCTCAAGACTTGTAACACATTTCTATCTATCTATCTATCTATCTATCTATCTATCTATCTATCTATCTGCAGTGGTGTGAAAAACTATTTGCCCCCTTCCTGATTTCTTATTCTTTTGCATGTTTGTCACACAAAATGTTTCTGATCATCAAACACATTTAACCATTAGTCAAATATAACACAAGTAAACACAAAATGCAGTTTTTAAATGATGGTTTTTATTATTTAGGGAGAAAAAATCCAAACCTACATGGCCCTGTGTGAAAAAGTAATTGCTCCCTGAACCTAATAACTGGTTGGGCCACCCTTAGCAGCAATAACTGCAATCAAGCGTTTGCGATAACTTGCAATGAGTATTTACAGCGCTCTGGAGGAATTTTGGCTCACTCATCTTTGCAGAATTGTTGTAATTCAGCTTTATTTGAGGGTTTTCTAGCATGAACCGCCTTTTTAAGGTCATGCCATAGCATCTCAATTGGATTCAGGTCAGGACTTTGACTAGGCCACTCCAGTGTCTTCATTTTGTTTTTCTTCAGCCATTCAGATGTGGATTTGTTGGTGTGTTTTGGGTCATTGTCCTGTTGCAGCACCCAAGATCGCTTCAGCTTGAGTTGACGAACAGATGGCCGGACATTCTCCTTCAGGATTATTTGGTAGACAGTAGAATTCATGGTTCCATCTATCACAGCAAGCCTTCCAGGCCCTGAAGCAGCAAAACAACCCCAGACCATCACACTACCACCACCATATTTTACTGTTGGTATGATGTTCTTTTCTGAAATGCTGTGTTCCTTTTACGCCAGATGTAACGGACATTTGCCTTCCAAAAGTTCAACTTTTGTCTCATCAGTCCACAAGGTATTTTCCCAAAAGTCTTGGCAATCATTGAGATGTTTCTTAGCAAAATTGAGACGAGCCCTAATGTTCTTTTGCTTAACAGTGGTTTGCGTCTTGGAAATCTGCCATGCAGGCCGTTTTGCCCAGTCTCTTTCTTATGGTGGAGTCGTGAACACTGACCTTAATTGAGGCAAGTGAGGCCTGCAGTTCTTTAGACGTTGTCCTGGGGTCTTTTGTGACCTCTCGGATGAGTCGTCTCTGCGCTTGGGGTAATTTTGGTCGGCCGGCCACTCCTGGGAAGGTTCACCACTGTTCCATGTTTTTGCCATTTGTGGATAATGGCTCTCACTGTGGTTCGCTGGAGTCCCAAAGCTTTAGAAATGGCTTTATAACCTTTACCAGACTGATAGATCTCAATGACTTCTGTTCTCATTTGTTCCTGAATTTCTTTGGATCTTGGCATAATGTCTAGCTTTTGAGGTGCTTTTGGTCTACTTCTCTGTGTCAGGCAGCTCCTATTTAAGTGATTTCTTGATTGAAACAGGTGTGGCAGTAATCAGGCCTGGGGGTGGCTACGAAATTGAACTCAGGTGGGATACACCACAGTTAGGTGATTTTTAACAAGGGGCAATTACTTTTCACACAGGGCCATATAGGTTTGGATTTTTTCTCCCTAAATAATAAAAGCCATCATTTAAAAACTGCATTTTGTGTTTACTTGTGTTATATTTGACTAATGGTTAAATGTGTTTGATGATCAGAAACATTTTGTGTGACAGACATGCAAAAGAATAAGAAATCAGGAAGGGGGCAAATAGTTTTTCACACCACTCTCTATCTATCTATCTATCTATCTATCTATCTATCTATCTATCTAAGAGTCAAGTTTTCTACAAATCCATGTAATATGACAGAACTCCACTAGATGGCATTAGAATTCTAGCAGGCTAGCTGGTTACTAAGGACCTGGTGGAAATTTAAAAATACCTCCCAATCCTTTGAGCTTTCCACATGGCAAATATCTTTAAAATATGATATTGTGCTATATACAGAAGCAAGGCAGAACAGGAATAATGTAATTTTTTTTTTTTCACTTCTTCTTAAAGGCCTGCTGGGCACTGTAAATGCTTCGGAATTACTTGATACTGCTGTTAGGTTTCTGGCTTGAAATTGGTCTTTTATGGAAAGATGGATTAGACTTCAATCTTGGAATATTTTGTAATTCCTCTCAGGACGTGCTGTAACAGCTGGTATTTTTGAATTTCAGAAAATGGGTTCCATACCACACTCTGTCATGCGTATCATTCATTTATTTATTTAAAAAAAAGTTTGATTTTGTTTTCATCTGTACTAAATACTTGGGACAAATGCCATTAGTTCCTTAAAGTCACCATTTAGCTCATTTTCATATTTAATAGAAGAAAAGAATAGGGAAACAAAGCTATTACCATCAAATGTGAGTGTTTAAATGGCAGTACCATGAAAAAAAAACACTTGACGAAACAGGCAAGAATACAACACAATCCTGAACTTAATTTTTACTTTTCTCTTATTGTTAAAAATGATCAGTAACAGAAATAATAGGCCAGTGGTTTACTGATTTCATCAGCTTTACTTCTCATACACTTCAAGTAAATGCTGCTCTTTGTATTTATTGATTGATTGATTGATCGATTGGCTGTATTATCTGTCCTGTGACTCTGTATCCTTGTTTTTGTACAGGGTGGTCCAGATCTAATTTTGCAGATCCAGATGGTCTGGATGACTTTGATTTATGCGGGGACGATTCCAGTTCGGCGCGAAGACGATTCTTCATGTCGTCAGTTCACACTCGGTCTGGGATTTTTTGGGTGATTTTCTATGTAATAAACTTTATATCATAATGAAAATTGCGTAATTAGATCTGAACACACCCTATAGTTTTTGGTGCTACATGCATCTGAATTTCCCCTTGGGATTAATCAACTTTATCTGATCTAATTGAGTACTTTTAGCTAACCTGTTTTTCACCAGAAACATGTCAAGAAACACCACTAGGACTCCTTCTTATCTATGACAAAATACTCCTTTATAATGCCTGACTGCGACTGTTATCTTTAGCCAAGTCATACGTTTTGTTTGTTTGTTTTTCTAATTCTTCTGTGTGGTGAAGGAGAGGTATTGTTTTCATTGTTATATTTTTTAGCTTCTGTTAAAAGCTCCGTCTCTTACCATAGTTGAGGACAGCAATGGTAATGCATGTTTGACTGGTAAATCAAAAACTTTCTTTGACTTGGTCCTGCAATCCAGTACAAGGTCCACAAAACTGCTTTTGCCACACCAACCGGTTGCTTAGTTTCAGAGTCCCCTACACTCTCACTTGTAATAAAACGTTGCTTGAGCCCCTCTACTCAGGGCAGCTGATGACCCTTTATCTTTAGGAAATATGCCACTTTTTTCTGGAAGAAGATCATGTCATCAGATTTTGAATCCTAATTCTCATGTCATCCTAATCAAATTGACCAGGGAGGCTTTCCAGTGCATGCGTGGGGCCAGAAGCTGATGAGGCCAAAAGGAACATTTTGGATACCCACCAAACCTTGGCTGCACTGTAATATCCTGTTGATAAAAATCACGAAAAGGAGAAGGAGACAAGATACATTCTTGCACAAGACCAAAGTCCACTTTGAATGGCGATGATTTATTTATAAGTAGGGGAAGCAGCTGTTATTTTACTAATACAGGGAGCAAATGGCACACAATAGCAGTCTTGCTGTACCTTACAGGCTGTGGATTACTCGACCAACTCTTCCCACACATGGGCCTTTGCTTTGACCAGTGCTGCAGGTGACATCTTTTAGGCCTGTTGCTGAAACGTGTCTTGATGTTCTGGATTCTCTCTTACTTAACTCTGCACTAAAACCTTCTTTCATCATCTTGACAGTTTTTCTTACCACTGGTGTTCACTAGCAGAGATTGTTTGGTTGCACCAGCAACATTTAGCCACTGCTTACTTCTTACACCTATTAGAGTATGAACAGGGTCAATTCAGACTCCACATTCTCATCACTTGTTCATTACCTGTTTGGATCTTGTGTTTCTGCCCAATGGGTGCTCCTTCTAGCTCATCACCAAAGTAATTATCAGTTGAGAAGGAAAAATAAGATTTCACAATAAATAAACTAATGGAGCAATGACGCTGCTTCTCTGCTGATTTTTATAGGGTCACTATTGTCACATGCATACTATATTCTGGTAAGTTCTTAGTTAAAGAAAAGATTTGGTGCTTGGCCTTCATCTCTGCCATATTCTGAAATGTATTTTTTAAAAAAGTCTTTGTTTCACAACTTATTTAGCATGTAATATACTCAGTACAAGCTAAAATACATTTAGCATTCATTTACATGCACAAACAATACTATATGGAAAAACATACATAATAATACAAAGTATTACACATCTACGTAACAACATTTATTTCTATTGGACATTTTCAAACAAATGCAGCATAACTCTTTCAGGGCGGGTGTTGACTTTTGTCAAAAGGAGGGTTTGACATTGGTAATCAATTGTAAACGGTGACAAAACATGCCATTCTGTTTTAGGTGGACTCTCTTTGCTAGAAGGAAAGTTAGCTTCATTGATTTGACCGTCATTCCCTCTGCTCAAGTGAGCAGCAAGGAGTAAACAATGGCAGAAATGGCATTGACATCTGGTGAGAAGTTGAAGCAAATGCATAAATCAAAAATACATTGTGGACGACATTTGCATATTATTACTGAATTGCACTCTGACTTGTCAGACTCTGATTTTGATACGAGTGATCGAAAACAAATGTGGGGTACCAGCATCAGTTGATCGGTCTCCAGCTGATCATAGTCCTGAACAGGTTTGTGTAGCTAATGCACCTATGGCAGCGTTCGCCTGGGAGGACCGCCATTTACAATGGCAAGAAGTAAAAACCATATTGTGATGCACTGTGCCTGCCGCCGCCCCTGCCACGCAAAGACAGCCTGGCAGCCAGTCTGCCGCACATTTCTGGCGAACTTGTAGGCACAGCGTGCAGCAACAGAAATTTTATGTTGGTTTCTGTGCTTTGTGTGCTTTCAGAAAACTGTGTTTTTTGGAAAAAATATTCAGCCTTCAAAGAGATAAAGTGCTTTACAGCATATCTGAGTAGTTCCATGCAAAGAAAAATACATTTAGATAAGAATAATATTCAAAAGATAAATAAGTACTGTACACGTACATGGAAAATATATATAACTAAGAGAACTAGAGTCCTTAAATATAGAATTGTTTTTAAAGTTTAGGACAGGTGGCAATGGTGGATAGAAACAAAAATGTGATACAAATACTTATACAAATATTAGTGATAAAAAAAACAAATGTTGCAGTAATTTATTTTTTAAATACACTACTGTGGAAACTTGTGTGTCAAAACACTCATAGATTAAGTCCCCACAACACCAAGAACTTGAATAATCTAGTTCTTGAATAATTTAGACAAAGAAATGAATGTACCTCAATGTTGGGTTCACAACAGTGAAGAATACAGTGGATTTAGACACCTACAGAAAGAAGGGGATTTCTAGAACTTTAAATAGTGGAAGAAGGTAGCGTTGTTTTTTTTGTTTTGTTTTTGCTTCTGTTTAATTTTTACAGAGTTTGATATTACTTTCCCTCAAAAGGGTTGGGGAAAAAAATGGAAATTTCATTTTCATGCGGTTTTGTTACCCTGATAAGGCTTCGTATAAATTTTAGTTACTTGTGAATATGTGTGCTTACATTTTTTTGTGTGTGTGTATATATATATATATATATATATATATATATATATATATATATATATATATATATATATATATATATATATATATATTTTTATATATATATATGAAATCTATAGGTTGTATTTTATCTCTTCATTACTGTTCCACTCCATCTCAACTAGTGTGGTGCTGAGGTGTCACCCGTCACATGGCTGCACTCGAGTCCTAATCTGGGATCTTGTGGTGGGTGCCTCAACATGCTATATCAGCACACGCTCCTAACCTCTCCTCTCTCCTCTATTGTCATAGTTTTCAAATGTTGACATGTTCTTCAAGTCAAAACTTTTTACCGCTGCTGGTACTCCTTTTTCATAAAGCTATCAAGTAAAATATTAAACAACTTGCTTGCCTAGCCAACAACACATTGTTGGCTATTTATCTAGTACTTAAATTGAAGTACAGAAGCGTTATCTAATTGAAAGAAATTTAACAGTGTGCAACTGTAAGTGTAATCTCAAGGGCATCATTCTTGATACACTCATTTCAAGGCATGTAACAAGTGTACTAATAAAATGCACTGCAATTTCTATTCTAACATGTGGTGTAAACAACCAAGACTTTAACCTAGTAAATTTTAAACAAACAAAAATGATAGGAAATTAAAAAAAAAAAAAGGTTGGATAGAGGAAGTACTAATCCTAATGGAGCCCACTGACTTTGACACAAAGCTGCAGGAATCTCAGGCTCAAGTATTGGGGGCCGAGCATGTTCACTCCGTAACTGTTAATGGAATTGATCAGTTTATAAGATTTCTTCTTGCTGTCTTTTTACTACTTTAATCAGGACAGATTTCCAGATTTTTTTTTTATTTTCTTTTTGTTTAAATTCTCCTTTGTTATAGTTTCAATGTGACTGTTGCCTTAGTTATTCAACATTTGATGTAGGACTCTCAACAGACATGTTAGTGTTTGTGATGTGCAATGTTTTGAGAGGAAAAATGCAGTGCTGCTTATTACTACATTTGCTTCAAAATAGATGGCGCATTTCAAAAATGAACACTGAATTTGTCCAATTGAGTGTAACTGAAGAACAGACAGAAATGGGGTTTTATTGTGCAACAGAAATCCTCGGATAACAGTATAGCAGAATTTTGCACCATATGTCTAATTACTACAGGTTTGGAAGCAATTTGCCATTGGCTGCTACTGCTTAATGCTTCTTGATTGGCTGATGACAGGTTGCTTCTTAGATGATAAGTCCACAGCTGGATCATGACAGACTAAAACTCATTATCTTCTCTGCTTTGTTGTGTTGCTTTAAATGGTGTTTTGATTAATTTCTGGTTCCAATCAGTTCATCTAACTTGATGCTTGTATTCATTGTAATATGTTATGGTGTATAATACATATGGAAAAAGTGAACAGCAGAGTAGGGGTGCCTTTCTCTGAACATGTGTCTATCAGCTACAAAAATATCTGATATCATTTTTGTAATTTGAAGCAGGAAAAGGAGACTCAACAACTTGCCATTTTCTCTTGCCTTTCTTTATTTGACAGTTGTCTTTGAAAAAAAAATATTTTTATTATTGTGTAATTTTGTGAAATATTACAATTTCAGGGACAGTGTTTTAATTGTAAATTTGGAAAAAGTTGTTAGTTTATAATGATTTATGAAAAAAGTAATAAAAAAGTTTTCATTTTTTTCTTTCTTAAGGGCAAATGACAGCTAACATATTCATTGTTAAAGGATGAGTTTGGTATTTTTCAAGTCAAAGTTATTTCTTCACTAACATTGCATACTTGCCTTTGCCACTCAAAATTGTTTAATAAATGAAAGTGCTTTCTATTAACTTAAAAAATATCTTACCTGCACTGGGGCTTTACATTGTAGGTAATGGGTCACAAAGGAAAAGCTTAAAAACTTACTGAATATGTCCATTGTTCAAGCCAAGATAGTTGTCAAGTACCGATCTGCATCTTGGAATTACACTGTTCATTTGTGTCATTTTTGAACAAAAAAACACTTTCAGCCATCTTAAAAGTAGACCAGCTGTGCGTGATAACTCTGTATTTGCTCTTCCTGTGCATAAACCTTTCAACCCCCTGGGGTCATGGTTTCCCCCTGAAAGACCAAATCACAGTAAACTTTTCATGCCATATGGTTGGTTTTGTTTTGATTTACTTCTGTATTTATGCGAGAATTCACACAATCAAACAGAAAACATATCCTGAGAAAAATAGTATTAGGAATATACAATAAAATAATTATTTTCAGATCTCATTTGTTATCACAAACATAAGTCGAAAGCATGATTCAGTACTCGACAACTGTCTTGGCTTGAAAAATGGACATACTTGGTAAGTTTTTAACACTTTTCCTCCTTGCCCAGTGTCCTCCATTGTAAAGCGGCAGTGTGTGCAAGAGATATATATAAATTTAACTTATAGAAAGCTCTTAACTTTAGAACATGGCAAGTGTATGTATACCATGTCTGTCAGGCAATAATCATATCCTTTAAGAGAGACTACAGTGTATACACAATTATTAAGCAAATGGCATTCTTCTGGATTAATTTTATTGTCGAACAAATATAAAACTCTCAGTCAATTCATATTGTTATTTTACATCTCAACTGAGTATTTAACAAAGGGAAAGTGAGTTTTGTCTTCCTCAGGGTAAAAATATAAGTGGGTGCAATTATTAGTCACCCATTAATGTGTGCAATTATTAGGCAAGAAAATTGCAAATGCATTTTCCCCCACTCAAGTTTTACATTAACTGTAACAAATAAGTAACATAAATTGACATATACCAAATAACAATTAACATTGTTGGCCTTTCAAACATATTCAATGATCAATATAACCACTCTTCTTTTAAATAACTGTCATGTGTTTCTCATCATTTCGGGCCTGAGAGTTTCTTGATGTGTTCACGATGAACTTTTTCTGAAGCAGCAACCACAACCTTCAAAATGCTGCTCAAAGAGATTTTTCCTCATTCTAATTCTCAAGTTTGAGAAAGTCCCACAACTTCTTAATAGGAATTAAGTCAGGAGAGGAAGGGGGTCAGATAATTATTTGGTCATCTTTGACACCTTGGCTGGCTAGCCAATCAGTGGAGGACTTGGATGGATGCAGTGGAGCATTGTCCTGCATTAAAGCATCTATCTATCTATCTGTCTATCTATCTATCCTGTCTGTGATCATGGCCTTCTTGAATGCTGCCGATTTCTTGCTGTACAACTGCTTGAAGAAACTATCTTCCAGAAACAATATGTTTGTGAGTTGATGTTTAGTCCAGCTTCAGCCCAATAATGTCCAGCTAGCTCATCTTAATCATAGCAGCCCACACCAGTCTCCCCCACTAACCCTATGTTGCTGACACCTGACTCGAACTGGTGCTCTGTGTCCCTTTAGTAATCTAGCCATGAGCCCATCTAGTCCTTTAAGGGTCACTCTCTTTTCATCTGTCCATAACACCTATGGAAACTTCAGGTGTTTCTTGGCCCAGTCTTGACACATCTACTTCTGAACCAGAAGCATAACTACTCTCTGAGCGCTTGACACCTTGTATTCCTGGACATTCCTGGTAGGTAGCAATTTTGGAATATGGTGGCACTGGAGGCTAATGGGTCCCTGGTTGCTTCGTGTTTATTTCTTCTCAAGTCTTTTGCAGTTAATTTTCTCCATGCATATTTTTGCAACCCTGCTGGCTATTCTGAATAAAATGTTTGATTACCCAAAGGTCACATCTATTTAGTTAGGTAATTTCCAGTAGGTTGCATTTGTCAAAAAGGCATTTTACAAATTCTGACTTTTCAGTGTCGGGTCTGTCTTCTTTTTTATTTTTTCCTGAGGTAATGAAGCTGCCTAACAGTTAAGCACACCTTAATATAAGTTATTGATCACTTTAAGGTTCACCCTCTCTCATCAAATAATTATAACATATCACCTGAAAATGATTATATCTATTAAGCTTTCAGGTTTATATGGTGTAGAGTTAGAAAATGTGCTTAGAAAAAATAAGGACAGAATACTTGTCTAATAATTGTGCACAGTGTGTTTGTTGGTTATATGTCCTTGTGTCCACCAGCCCTTTTCCACTCTGTTCTTAAACTGCATTTTTGTTCTGTTTAGGACACTCCTGCAGATGGCATAAAGTTTTCAGAACACATCTTGGCTGTATCAAAACTGCTTCCTGGATTTTGGGTGTAAAGTGTTACTCTAGCGTTCCTGTGTGATATTCCACAGGTGGAAAACATGCCGGCGTTGTCGACAGGGTCTGGAAATGACACAGGTACTGTGAATTGTTAGTTCCTCATTTTTCCTGGTAGCGCAAAGGTTTCTTTTGAAAAGCTTCCAGTGAGATCATCTTAGTGAAAACTGGTGCCCAAGTTTCACATACCCTGCATGTCAACCTTTGTTACTGAGAGATATTTAATGGAAACACATGTTACATCTAGGATATGTAGACATTCTAGCTCTTAAATTTGTTAATGGTTTTATTAAATGCTAAATTATCTTAATGACCCCCCCCATATCTTAAGTTATTTATCAGTTCATAAGTTGGAAGTTTTTGTTTTATAAATGGACTGAGGCTTGGGGCAGTTACTCTGTCTCTCTCAGACCCTTTCAAATGTGAAACTTGAACATGTGTTGTTAGACTTGCTTCATACGACAAGTCCTGTTTCATTTGTCTGTTTCTGAGCTCCCAAATATACTGTAGATGCCGTCACTTTTCCTGTACCATTTATGTATCAAATACACTCTGGCAGTTTGTTAGAGCATATCGTTCCTTCTACATGCCAGCAGAGGAATTCCTCACACATCTACTAAAGCCCCAACATATTTGGATCCTTGTGTTTCTATTGTCTTTGATGAAAACAACTTGTCATTAACTGCTGGGGGCCATTTTCTGTATTTAAAAAGAGTTACTGTTTGCCTAGCTTACTGTGGGCGCAGGGCTTTGCATTATATAGTAATATAAAATACTGTAGGACCTATAAAGCAAATATATACTGAATGTTACAGTGGGGATATTGTTCAGGCTATTGTGCCGTTGTCCTGGGCAGTTATGGTTTAAGTGTCCCCTTTCTGTATTCTTGTTGCACCAAATAATATTTACTTGCTGCTTGTTCTCAAAGTTATTTGTGTTATGATGTGCCTTTTCTAATAGCCAGGTAGGTTTTTCGGACACTAAATCCATTTGTTTTATTGTTTTTTTGTCATTTATCTTTGTTTTAAATATGATCAAATATTTTTGCATTTTCTTGTGGTGCCATTTTGAATTCTGTGAGCGTTACCATTTTGTATGTTTAGCGGTTTCCGCTGTGTTGCCAGAGGATTATGTCAACGGTTATGCAACATCGGGCATCACAAGTCATCATAAAGGTTGGTATTGGACTCTTCCTGTTCGTCGCAAGATTACAAATACTGTCAAAACAAAGCAAGAACTTATTTACGTACAGTATAATATTGTGCAAGTACAGCTACGTTCTGTTCTTGGACTTCAAGTTTAGTATTTCACTTTGGCCTTTGTGCAAGGTTTCTCTGACTTTCTAGTTTGGACTCTGGCTTGGTAATTGCAACATATGGTTTTTCTGCCCACCTCTTTCTTCTTTGCTCTTGTGGTTTGCTTCCACCACTCTCTTGACCCAACAATTTGGGTGAGCAGCTATGGAAATGGAGTCCAGGATCATATGTGAAAATTCTGGCAGGACATTAGCCGCTAAGATGAGGAGGAAAACCAAAGAACACAAAATGAATTGTTTGGCGATTCTGGTGGTAGTTAAGATAAGCTTTGGAACTATTCATTAAGGTCAACAGGGTCTTGGTCATGCATACTAAAAGCCCAGGAGCCATTACTATCAAGGTAGGCATTGTTCCTTTAGATGTGCTGAATAATTAAATACTCAGCACTCAAATCAAAAACTCTTTTAATGACTTATGAACAGCAGCTCACCTAATACCATCCAGACCTCAGTTTTCTTTCTGCATCAAATGGTTTACACAGCTTCAAAGAAATGCTTAGAGTATTTACTTTGACTTTGATAGAAGATACTCTTTTACAGGGGCTACCACTAGGGGCATGGGTCCGTGTACTTTTCGGTATTTGAAATTTCATTTAAGAAGCAAAAATGAAAATGAAAGGAATTTTCAGATTTTGATTTTTGATTAAAGAATAAAATGAGGGAATAAGGTATTTTTTAATTCTATGGTAACAAATAGCAGTCAAACTTAAAATTACACATACTTTTCTGGATTTATTTGTGATTCAAATGATGAAAGTGTATTAGCTCAAAAACAACAAAACAGACACATTTTCGTTGTCTGAAACTGGAAGTAGTACAGTAATCCCTCCTCGATCGTGGGGGTAGCGTTCTAGAACCCCCCGCGATAGATGAAAATCCGCGAAGTAGAAACCATATGTTTGTATGGTTATTTTTATATATTTTAAGCCCTTATAAACTCTCCCACACTGTTAACATTATTAGAGCCCTCTAGATATGAAATAACACCCTTTAGTCAAAAGTTTAAACTGTGCTCCATGACAAGACAGAGATGACGGTTCTTTCTCACAATTAAAAGAATGCAAATATATCTTCTCTTCAAAGGAGTGTCTGCATCAGGAGCAGAGAATTTCAGAGAGAGAGAGAGAGCGAGCGCTCGCAAAGAAAAGCAAACAATCAAAAAATCAATACGTGTGCTTTTGTGCGTTTAAGTTTGCAGAAGCACCGCAATAAAGCGGCATTTTTTAGAGGAGCGTCAGTATCTTTTAAGCAAACAGCCTCTGTGCAAACAGCACCTCTGCTCACGCCCCCTCCGTCAGGTGCAGAGAATGTCAGAGAGGGTGAGAGAGAGGCAGAGACAAGCAAACAATCGAGCACCGTGTGGGAAGCATATCTTATAGCATTGAGGAGTTTTAGTTAATATGTAATACATGCTCTGATTGGGTAGCTTCTAAGCCATCCGCCAATAGCGTCCCTTGTATGAAATCAACTGGGCAAACAAACTGAGAAAGCATGTACCATAAATTAAAAGACCCATTGTCCGCAGAAATCTGCGAACCGGCGAAAAATCCGTGATATATATTTAGATGTGCTTACATTTAAAATCCGCGATAGAGTGAAGCCGCGAAAGTCGAAGCGCGATACAGCGAGGGATTACTGTACTTCTTCTGCATGATTTTTGACCACAGGTTCGAACAGTCCTCCTCACAACACGTCGATCGACGGCCTTGAAGTGACACTGGCATCCGCAGAGGATGAACCATTACGTTGTTTTTCAGAACAGTAAAAGATTTACACTCTGGGACGAGGACATGACTGCAGAAAAACGGAGTCGCATCTTTCAAGTAAAAATACACGCCTTGTATTTTGCATTGATGTAGCAGTTCTTTTATAAACATTATTGTTGTTACTTACTGCGAAATAAATAAAGGGCATTTTCTCGTTCTCATTTCTTGCATTTTTCGTTTCTGATGTGCGAAAGAACAAAAGGAAAAAAGTAATTGTTTTGCATTTTTCCCTTTTAAGTTGAAAATCAAATACATTTCTCTTTTTCTTTTTTTAAATGGTATTTTCTGAAACGAAATTTCAAATACCAAAAAGTACACAGACCGTCATGCATTACAGTAAAGGCAGAAGTGCTATAAGTAATGCAACGTGTAGGAAGTCAACTACTGTTCATTTGGCCAGCAAAAGGAGTGTGGACATTCTCCAACAAGAGATCCTAGCAGTAGTCGTTTCTCAGACATCTAACTGAACTCCTTTGGTTACTAACCCCACAGATGCTGCCCACTCAACCACACCAAAAAAAAGCACTGCAGTCATCTTGCTTTCCAACCATCTTCATCATTTTGAATTTGGAAGTGTAAGTGATCATGATTATAGGATTGGGGACATTCTGTATATAGTAGGGGACTTGAACAGAGAATTTGGAAGCCATACCACAATAAAATGTCTAGAAGTAAAAAGTTTTTTCCATACAAGTAGGAACATGTTTTTCTTTTTAAATGCCTCGTATACTTATTTGTGTTGGATGGGTTTACTTAAAAAAAAAAAAAAATGCACCTTTTGTTTTTTTCAGACAGCAGGTTCCATATAATTGTGTTTGCAATAAAGCTGTTGTGATACCCCGAGCTTCTTAAAGTGCTTGCAAAGCTGCATTTAACATAAGTTAACAGGGTAATACATCACATAACAGCCTACCTGTTACAGTCTGCCTAAAGGTTATCAATAATCCATATAATATCGAGAGTATGCACAGTATAGCCATGCTCTGATCTCAAAGGTGTTTCTGCAGTCTTCTCAAATGGTTTCTATGTTTGATTTGAATTAAAGCGCATTCCACCCCATTCTTCTTGAATTTGGCAAAAGCCTTCACTATGCTTTACCAAAGTATACTGCTCTTTAATATAATCTGCCCTATTGTCTTTATGTGAAATTTCATGTAACTGAATGAATAGTGGGAATTATGTTTCGTGAATGTGGTTTAATTGACTATTGCATTTACCATTTTATGCTTTTTCTTTCCAGACGGCTATAATATACTCACCATTTTATCCCACAATTAAAGGAGTGTAAAGAAAATAAAATACACTGTTGTTGTTATTGGCATTTGAAAATGACTGCAAATTATGGCGATATTTGTATGATTGTATAAATTTGATCTAGCAATTATATTGTAATGATCATTATATTTAGAATAATTGCTGGCTTGGATTGCTTTTCACGTAAAGAATGCATGGAGTTTCAAATTACTCATAACCCTGAAAATGTAAAGGCTGGACTTGAATATCTATAACAGGCAGCAATTTCCTCTTCCATTACTTTGCCGTTTAGTGTTACTGACCTGCTTGGTTTACCATTCAGCAGATAAATGTTATATGTGGTATAAATAGGAGAAAATTGAATTACACAAATTACAAAAGAAAAAAATGAATTAAAAGTTTTGGCCAGTAAAACCATTAACAGGCAAAAAACGTAAGCACTACTATAGTTGGGTTAATTCAGTAGTTTTGCCCGTTGTGCGTGATTTCATTCTCATTTTTTAGTAGATATACAGGTTTGAAAACCTTGATCTTGTACTCTATACAGATCCACAAATAGTAAATAAAGCTGCATTTTTTGTGTGCTGTTTTATGTACTTATTCTGCATTCATTCCAGTAACCAAAAACACAATAATAGCTCTCGACAAACTGCACATACATCTGTTTTCCAAACCCACATATCCTGAGCAAGGTCACAGGAAAGCTGAAGCCTTTCCCATCAGGCAGCAGGTGCAATCCCTAGAAAGGTCATCACAGGGTAAACACACTCGCACACAAACACACACCAGGGCCAATTTAGCAACTGCAGCACCGGGGGGAAACCCATGCACACACTATATATTAAAATAAATATATGTTTCCAAACATTTAGAAAGGGGAAGTAAGTGAAACTGAGATGCCCTTTCCAAAGACTATTTGCACCAAAGGCTGAACAGGGTTATTACACATCTGTGTAATATTCAATTAAATTAACGTTTTGTTTTTTTTTGTTTGTTTAATAGATTGGTACAATTTCAGGAGCATGCGGTTGCAGCCTAAATATGAAAAAAGATGAGTAGGCTGTTGTCAAATTGATTTCATTAGAAATTACAGCACATGTTTTGATCAACTTTGCTGTTTTTACTTGTCTTTTTTGAATAGGTGTTTTGCAGTGCAGTTGGTCACACTGCCTTTTTTATTTTGATATAGGACCTCAACTTTACCCTACTTCCATGATGATCCTTTTTTAATTTTGTGTTTTTGAGCTTAACAAAATTTTAAAAAATACATATTAAAAAAAACTTTTTTAAACAGCATGTCAAACAAAATCCATTCAAAAACACAATTGGTACAACATTTCTAAAAGAGAGTTAAGATGTATTAAATTCTAATGGGCACTTAAAGTCCCACCTCAACATAGTTTATAGAAAAAAATGTATCTAAAAAGATTAGAAATTCCCAGCAACCAGTTCTCAAAGCAATATCCAATAATAGAAGAGAAAAGGTCTTACAAACCAGAAACCCAAAAAAAACAAAACAAATTCAATGATCCACTGCTGGTCCCAGAAGTTGTGATGTCAGGGTATCCTCCCCATCCCTTGGAGTTCCACCCACAAACATAAAGAACATCAGAATATTTATAGAGAGAGCACAAAAGCTAAAAGGTTTAAAAAGGTTAAATCGTAAACATAATAGAAATTACATAAAAATATAAACAATAAAAAATGGCAAATAACAGTAAAATAGAAAATACACAAACTCAGGCTGGCACATAACAATTACACACATTTGTCTGTCTACATAGATAGATAGATAGATAGATAGATAGATATGTGTGTATATACAAGGGTGGATAAAAGTAGGTTTACAGTTGTTTGGAAAAAAGGTATGCAGGGTATGATTATTACAATAGCATTATTAGCTCAATAGCTTTATTAGCTTTATCTTTTCAAAAGAATGTCACAATAGCACAGTGCACCTAGGTACAATCTTGTAAGTGGTCAAATTACTGGCCTTCATTGTTTACACATTCTTGTACTTTACTTGCTACACTCAAGTACACTTCAATAATAAATAGAAGACAAATAATACAAGTAAATACAATAAAATAAATAAAGAATAAACTCTTTGTTTTGCATACTCACAACCATAAACCTACTTTTGCCCACTCCTGTTAGTATTTATACAGTAAATAGAGATATGTAGATAGAAAGAAATGAATTATTTATGCATTAGATAGTATAACACATTGCCTTGAGTGTTGGATGGTATATAAAGATTGTTCCAATTAAGCCAAAAATAAATAAATAAATATATATATATAACTGCTCAAAAAAATTAAAGGAACACTTTGAAAACACATCAGATCTCAATGGGAAAAAGAAATCCTCCTGGATATCTATACTGATATAGACTGGGTAATGTGTTAGGAACAAAAGGATGCCACATCGTTTGATGGAAATGAAAATGATCAACCTACAGAGCCCTGAATTCAAAGGCGCCCCAAAAATCAGAGTGAAAAAATTATGTGGCAGGCTAGTCCATTTTGCCAAAATTTAATTGCAGCAACTCAAAATTGTACGCAGCACTTTGTATGGCCCCTGTGTTCTTGTATACATGCCTGACAACATCAGTGCATGCTTCTAATGAGATGACAGATGGTGTTGTGGGGGATCTCCTCCCAGATCTGGACCAGGGCATCACTGAGCTCCTGGACAGTCTGAGGTGCAACCTGGTGGCATTGGATGGACCAAAACATAATGTCCCAGAGGTGTTCTATTGGATTTAGGTCAGGAAAGTGTGGTGGCCAGTCAATGGTATCAATCCCTTCATCCTCCAGGAACTGCCTGCATACTCTCACCACATGAGGCCAGGAATTGTCGTGCACCAGGAGCCACTGTACCAGCATAGGGTCTGACAATGGGTCCAAGGATTTCATCCTGATACCTAATGGCAGCCAAGGTGCCTTTGTCAAGCCTGTAGCGGTCTGTGTGACCCTCCATGGATATGCCTCCCCAGACAATCATTAACCCACCACCAAACTGCTGAATGATGTTACAGGCAGCATAATTTTCTCCATGGCTTCTCCAGACCCTTTCACTTCTGTCACGTGCTCAGGGTGAACCTGCTCTTATCTGTAAAAAGCACAGGGCACCAGTGGTGCATCTGCCAATTCTGGTATTCTATGGCGAATGCCAGTCGAGCTGCATGCTGCTGGGCAGTGAGCTCAGGGCCCATTAGATAGATAGATACTTTATTAATCCCAAGGGGAAATTCACATAATCCAGCAGCAGTACACTGATACAAAGAAACAATATTAAATTAAATAGTAATAAAAATTAAAAAAAAAAAAAAAAATTTAAATAAAATTAATGTTAGCATTTACTCCCCCGGGTGGAATTGAAGAGTCGCATAGTGTGGGGGAGGAACGATCTCTTTAGTCTGTCAGTGGAGCAGGACAGTGACAAAAGTCTGTCACTGAAGCTACTCCTCTGTCTGGAGATGACACTGTTAAGGACATGGGGCCCTTGGGTCACCCTCATGAAGTCTTTCTGGTTGTTTGGTCAGGGACATTCACACCAGTGGCCTGCTGGAGGTCATTTTGTAGGGCTCTGGCAGTGCTCATTCTGTTCCTCCTTGCCCAAAGGAGCAGATACTGGTCCTGCTGATGGGTTATGGACCTTCTATGGCCCTCTCCAGCTCTCCTAGAGTAACTGCTTGTCTCCTAGAATCTCCTCCATGCCCTTGAGACTGTGCAGGGAGACACAGCAAACCTTCTGGCAATGATACGTATTGATGTGCCATCCTGGAGAAGTTGGACTACCTGTGCAACTTCTGTAGGGTCCAGGTATCGCCTCATGCTACCAGTAGTGACACTGACTGTAGCCAAATGCAAAACTAGTGAAGAAACAGTCAGAAAAGATGAGGAGGGAAAAATGTCAGTGGCCTCCACCTGTTAAAACATTCCTGTTTTGGGGGTCATCTCATTGTTGCCCCTCTAGTGCATCTGTTGTTAATTTCATTAACACAGCAGCGGCTGAAACTGATTAACAACCCCCTCTGCTACTTAACTGACCAGATTAATATCCCATAAGTTTCATTGACTTTATGCTATACTCTGATTAAAAAGTGTTCCTTTAATTCTTTTGAGCAGTATATATACCGGGCTATTCAAAATGAAAGAGCAGATTTCAAAAATGTATTTCAAGCAAACTGTATAAGACAGAAACACATTCCGCACATCACTGGATAGAGGAAAGTTTAAAAGTCCACCTAAAAGTACCAGTGAATATCACCAAGCACTGTTTCTTGTTTATAGTAAAATGGCGACAACATCACAAGAGAAATCATTTGGTATTTTGCGAAATGTAAGTCCATTGTTCAAGTGCAACGTGAATTCTAACGACAGTTCAACAAACAGCCACCTCGTCATCAGCAAATTTACAAGTGGCATAAAAAAATTTGTAGAGGAATGTTGCATATGCAAACGTAAATGCACTGGTCGTCCATGCACTTCAGATGTAAATGTCGAGCGTATCTCAGGTGTGTTCGAACAGAGCCCTAGGAAATCCACATCACGGGCAACCATTTTGTTGTTTGTCGCGCTACATATGGTGATCATGTTGAGTGCATGCAACCTCATGGATCATAGGACCAAACTTTGAACTTTCCTCTGTCCAGTGATGTGCGGAATGTGTTTCTGTCTTACACAGTTTGTTTGAAGTAAATTTTTGAAATCTGCTCTTTCATTTTGAATAGCCCTGTAGATATAGTATAGCACAATGCTATGAATTTTTTGCTATATAGTCTTTTTCTCGTTTTACTGCAGTGTGGCGAAATTACTGGGAATACTGTAACTGTAAATACAGCAGTAACTGACCAATAGATAAATATTTTCTCCCAAAGTAATCTTAATTTAGGACACTTCCAAAACAAACTACCAAGCCTCGTACTTGATGGTATAATTCACATTCCCAGTTTGGTTCCAGTGACCCAGTTCAGATCATTTTTATCTTGAAATGTTAGCTAAATGATACCACACTTTCAACAATTTGATGAAAAATGCCTATTACATTTAATTGCAGTTTGTACAGTGATGTGTTGAAGAGTGCATCATTTGTTCTCAGTTTGCTGGTTGACCTAAGACGATTAGAATGTTGGAAAATCATCTTCAACAATTTAAGAATACTTTTACCTGTATATTCTACAGTTGAGAGTACTTATCATAGGTGTTGATTGCATGTGCATTTTTGGTAAATTTAGGGTGGATAGAGATACTTTCCTGAACAATGTCAAACCACTTGTGTGAACAGAAGTTTGTTTTTGTTTGTAATGTTATTTTTTAAATAAGAATGTAGAAGTATGCACATAGCTTTAGACTTGCAATTGGGAAGAAAGAGGGAATTTCCAGCATCTCCGGTTGATAAGCACATGCTAAAGGGAGAAAAAAAAAAGCAAAAACCTCGTTTATTATTCTACAAAAACTTGGATCATATATATTTGAATATCATTAGTGAAAATAACTTATCTGCAAAACAATAAACATCTACAGAAAAATTGAGATTTTTTTTTTAATTTTATAAATATATACTCCAATATCAAAGGGACTGGTCTGACTGAATCATAAAATGGGATGACCTTTTTCTTGGCAGCACTCTGTAAGCAGTGGAGGACCAAATTTACTGGTAAAAATCCTTTCAGAATCATGCCAAACCCAAGATTACGTATTGCTAATGTCAGTTAAGACTCCAAGGAATCCACTGTAGCTTTTTTCAAGTAATGTAATACAAAACATCAAAGAAAACCAGAATATAATGCTGTAGAACATAAGAAAAACTGTTGCTGCATGTGGTTACTTCTGTGGGCAGAGCCTTTCATCTGTTTCTGTCTTACCTTTTATTTCGTTGTGAGGAATGCTTAATCAAACCAGTGGGCACAAAATCTGATCCTAAATCATTTTGAATGCCTGCTTTTTGCAAACCACACCAACAATAAGTTGCATCTACCATTAATGTGACAGCTTATACTTGAAATTTATCAAATGCATGTTTTGCAACACAGCAAGAGCATTAAAATGCCAAAACTTTACAGCCTGTGGTTACATTGAAGGCCTTAGTTCTGCGTAATGTCTTTATTTGCTTATAGGATATTTTGATATATTATTTATACTGAATGCTAGAGGATTCCTTGCAGAGTGCGCTTGATGTAAAACTTGCGCTTTGTAGGTTAGAAAAGTGCGATATAAATGTTTTATATTACAGTTTTTTGTAAACCTTACGTTTTGTATCATAACACCTATTATCTCCTGCATTATCTGCTGAAAAGATTTACCTATCTGTATGATACTGTTTAAAATTTTGAATTACTTACTTTGCATTGTATATGCTAAATGAGCTCATCAGGCAGTTGGATTTAGTATTTAAATTTCTATAGTGAAGAAAAATTTATGCAATGATGTTTAATTTAACTTTCATTCCTACTAAACATATTTCTGTCAACCAAATAAAAATTACTTATATTTAAAATTTAAATAGCACTTCAACAATACCCACGCAGCACTAAATGAACATAAGATTAGGAGTCATCCGTTTTAACAAGCTGCGTATTGCACTGATACGAAATAGCCTGCCCATTTAATTATTTAGGAATGGACAGATAAATTAAGATTTTGTACAAATAATGTTTGTAATTTTTCTTCCTCAATGGATTCTGGCACCCCCAGCAACAGCTGCTCGCACCCCAAAGGAGATATATAGATATATAGATATAGAGAGATAGAGATATAGATATAGTTAGATATATAGATATAGATTTACATATATAGATAGATGGATAAAGAGCGGGTATTTTGCTATATATGTATATGTATATATGTATGTATATATATATATATGTGTGTGTGTGTGTGTGTGTCTGTCTCTATATATATATATATATATATATATATATATATATATATATATATATATATATATATATATATATATATATATATATATATGACAGCAACACTAATATCAGTGACAAAACAATTACATTGTCAATCATCTTACGTTATTTTTAAAATGTTTCCTTTTCTTTTTCATAACTTCTTTAACACACTACTTCTCTGCTGCAAAGCGCGGGTATTCTGCTAGTGTAAGAATATATGTCAGGTCAGCCCTGTACTATTTGCCAAAACAGGAGGGGAAAAAAAGCATCTGTTGAGGATGCTGGAGGTCTTTATATTATTTGACATTCTAGCGTTGTGTATGTGTTATACTGTATGTACTGAACAGAAAGGGGCTATGTGTCCATAATATTTGGTGCCATCTTTTTCTCACACTCTGCAGGGCTTTGAGGTCCTGAACTCGATAGATGATGTAGCAGGATGATATGCAAGTACAGTGGAACCTCGGTTGACAAACATCTCAGAACACGTACAAATCGGTTTACGACCAAAAAGTTTGCCAAACTTTTGCATCTGTTCACGACCACACACTCGGTATACAAACAAGCCAGTTTCCATTTCGGTTTGTGCACGCCGATGATTTTCGCACATGTTCAGTCTCTCCCTGTGCATTCCCTGTGCAGCAAGAGAGTGACACACGAGAGAGAGACACACGCGCAAGAGAGAGAGAGCGAGAAAGAGGGCTGGAGGCATAAGGCCGAGAAGGCAGTTAAAGAATGCACCAGGCTTGTTTTTAAAGAGACAGATTTAAGCATTGTTTTAAACTCGTTGTATTTAATGAAGACTTTTTCTATTGGATTTTAACCTCCACTGCACTTCTGTTTACATCGATCAGTTCGTATGTTACTTTTCTTGGTGATTTATTAAATTACGGAGTTTTCAAATGTTCATTTTTTTCCCTGTGCTTAAAACTCATTAAAAAAAGTGTTTTTAGCAAGCGGTTCGTAGCGCTATAGCGCAAACTCTTGCAGTGTTAGTTTTCTCTGTTGTTCAAGGTTTTCTCAGTGTTATTCAATGTTTTTACATTTAGTTTACTATTATGCTGTGCATTCTATGGTATAATTAACTATATTTGTGCTTAAAAACTTAAAAAAAATATATTTACATTTAGTTTGTACGATCTGGAACGGATTAATTGTATTTACATACAATCATATGGGGGAAATGACTTCGGTTCACGACCAAATTGGGTTACGACCAGAGTTTTGGAACAAATTATGGTCTTGAACCGAGGTTCCACTGTATAAAGGGACTTCATTGTTCATCTATGGAAGATGGTGAGCAGGAATTGAGGAAATGCAGGCTTAGCAAAGGTGTCTAAGAAAATAAAATAATTTTATTCAATACTTTTTGATACTTAAGTTCCCAATTTTAGCATAAGGAGTGAGCCTCTGTAACACATTGTAAGAGTGAGTCCAGGCGAAACTAATACAGTGGATATAAAAAGTCTACACACCCCTGGAAAAATCACAAATTTTGTTTAATAAAAAACGAAACCAACATAAATCTTGTCAGAACTTATTCCACCTTTACTGCAAAATTGCAGTTTATACAAAGAAGATTGTTTAGTAAAAAAATCCTATGAAAACCTGGTTACATTAGTGTGCACACCCCCTAAATTAATACTTAGTTGAAGCACCTTTTGATTTTACGGCAACACTGTCTTTTTGTGCAAGTTTGGCAATTCTGGTCTTGGCGATTTTTGCCCACTTATTGCAAAAAAATTCCAGATCTGTGAAATTACGACGGCATCTCCTGTGCACAGCTCACTTCAGGTCACCCCACAGATTTTCAGTTCAATTAAGGTCTTGCCACTGGCTGGACATTCCAGAACTTTGACCCTCCTTTGATCAATCTAGTGCTTTATTGATTTTGATGTATGCTTTGGGTCGTTGTCATGCTAAAAGGTGAAGTTCTCCTTCAGCTTCCTAGCATATGCTTGAAGGTTTTCAGCCAAAATAGACTGATACTTGGAGCTTTTCATGATTCCATGTACCTTGACTGAAGACCCAGTTCCAGCTGAAGAAAAGCAGCCTCAAAGCACAATGCTGCTTCCACCATGCTTCACTGTGGGTAGGGTGCCCTTTTGATTATGTGCTATGATAAATTTGTGCCAAACATACCTCTTGGAATAATGTGCAAATAGTTCAACCTTGGTCTCATCATACCATTATACATTTTTCTACATGGTTGTGGGAGACTTCGGAATACCTTTTTGCAAAGTTTAACCGTGGTTGGATGTTTGTCTTCATGAGAAAGGGCTTTCATCTTACTACCCTACCACACAAACAAGCATATGAAAAATACAACTGTAGGGAGTAACCAGTACTTATCAGGAATACTGCAGCTCCTTTAATGTTGCTGTAGGCCTCGTGGTGGCCTTCCTGACCAGTTTTCTCCTTGTCTTCTGATCAATCTTAGGGGGACATCCTGATCTTGGTAGAGTCGCTGTTGAGCTATATTTTCTGATGACTGTCTTCACTGTGCTGTGCTCCATGAGATGTTTAATGCGTTGGATACTTTTCTGTACTTCTGTCCTGATTGATACCTTTCAATGATGAGTTCTCATTCATGTTTTGAAAGCTCTTTGCGGACTTTGGCTCTTGGAGTATTTTGCAACTGAGGATATCAGAATAATCCTACAGGAATAGCCAAACTTTATGTGAGCTCAATCAGAGCGACTTTAATTGATGTTAGGTGTATACTAACTACTGTTTGAGAAGTGACTTATTGTGATTTGGTTGATTCTGAACGCAGCCATGTCCTTGATTAGGGTGTGTACACTAAAGCAACCAGCTTTTTGTAGGATTTTTTTTTTTCCTTTTTTCACTAAACAGTTTCTGATTTGTTTTTATCCTCTTTGTGTAGACTGCAGTTTTACAGTAAATGTAGAACAAGTTCCGACAGGATATGTCTTGGTTCCATTTTTTTATTACGCAAAGTCTGCAGTTTTGGCAGGGGTGTGTAGACTTTTTATATCCATTGTATGTTGAGGAAGATAATTTCAGGGTAGAGTACATAGTCAAACTAAAAGAGCAGCCTTAGTTTTACCCCAGTTTGTGAATGTATTGAATTCTTAGTGAGTATTTCAGTTTGTCTGTCTACAGTTTTCACGTGGCAAACAGTATGAGGTGCCATTTGTTTAAAAAAAAAATGAAATTTGTGTAGTGATTGTATATTAATAGAAAAAAGTATCGTGATTATATATTAACTAGCTGTGTAAGCCCGTGCTGTAAAAAGCCTGGGGACCTAGAAACTATTGAAATCGTGAGAACAAAAATTGAAATGTAGAGATGTCGGGTAATTGAAAGGAACTACTTTTGGTATCTCTCTCCTTGATTTAATTTTGCTGACATGCTCGCCTCACTTATGTATTAGCGGTGGGACGAAAAGTAAAAGAGATACCGTTTTGCCAATGTGCTCGTCTCTCTTTTCTCGGCGGTTTTATTTTGGCAACAAAATCACTTTCTTTTTCCGACTCATTAACTTGGGGCCGCCTTGCCGGCTCTCTGAGTTTCATGCTGTAGTAGCCTTGTACTTCTGGGCCGGACAGACAGACACACACCTCCACACGTAGACGTTTAGCTTTCTGTTTCTTCGGAGGTGGAGCCCTTACCCTGACTCCACTTCTCACTTCCGGGACAGACAGACACACTTCCATGCATAGACAATTATATATAATATAAAATAGGACCACAGCTGACCTTGAAGCTTGTATTCCAACATTCAGTCATACCTATTCCATAAATGACATGGGCAATCTGTATTATCCAAATCTAAGGTTCAGTAATGCTTGTTCCAGCACCCTTTTTCATAAACCAGTTTATGTTAAGTTAGACTTTAGTGATCAATACATGTGTGTAATACATGACATTTGCGAACAGAAATGTGCTTAACATTCACGAAAGTTTATAAAATGCTGCATGTCTAAATAAAGTTGTTTGTGTACAGTAACATGGAGAATGTTTAAAAAATTAGAAACATTTTCATTTAAGGGAGCACTTTATTTTGCTTGAAATGTGCCTGCCAGCTTTTTCTCTTATCTATGATAGGTTCTTAATAGTAAAAAGAGCATTTTTCTAGCTGAATTTCTATAAACTAAATTGTATTTAAGTATATGTCAAGTCACATTATTGTCACATCACTTAACACAAATGTCTAAGTGAGTGGAAAACTTTAGCGTACAAGGTCTGTCGTATTAATAGAGTACACACTTAATACATGCACTTAAATATCAATTCACCAATTACACACTGAAAAAATGAACACATTACATACGTAGCACTTGGGCGTACCAACAACTCATATCTCCCACAATGTGCAGTGGAATGTAGAGTTTAAAGTACAGCTGAATGAAGGTTGGCAGCGGTTGATGGGGGTGATAAGGAATGTTATCAGTCATTGATGAAAGAAGCTGTTTTGGAATTTGCATCGCCAGGAACCAATTCTATGGTATCATCTGCCTGAAGGTGGAAATGTGAACAGTTTATGACTTGAATGACTGACTGGGGTCATTCATTGATGGTTTTCCTCGCATTCCCTAGACACCACCTAACATGTGTCTTGAAGGTAAGGAGCTCCACATCTAATGATTTGCACTTGGGCAGAGCACACTACTGTTTGTAAGGATTTGCTGAAGGCAGTGCAGTTACCATGCTAGACAATGACACATCCAGTTAGGAAGCTTTCAGTGGTACAGGTGTAAAATGATCTGAAGGTGTGATTGCACATGCAAAAGCATCTTCAGCCCTGTGTGTTTATTTTAAAAGAAAAAAAGGCATTGTTGCACTTTCTTCACCACCATTCAGTTGTCAGCAGTCTGTGTGAAATCTTTGGTGATATGCACACAGAGGAACTTAAAACCAGGTACCCTATCTATACCCTCTACAGGTATTTCCATTGATGATGAAAGGGGAAAGTACATGTCCCAAAATCCACTATTATCACATTGAGGGAGAGGCAATTTTTTTTTCATGAGTGTGTCAGGGCTGTGATTTCCTCTTTATATTCAGCATCATCACCATTGAAAATAAGACCCACTGTTGTGTCTTCTGCAAATTTCACAATGACTTTAGTGTTTTTCCTAGCTGTATAATCTTGAGTGAAGAGTGAATATAGGAGAGGACTTGGTACACATCCCTGAGGGGCTCCTGAATTGAGAGTGAGTATAACTATAACAACTGCATTTATTTCCATAGCATAATTCCATAGAAAAAATATAGCTGAGAGTGCTTCACAAGATATCAAGAATAAAGTTACAAGAAAAGAAAAACAAATAAAATTAGGTAAACAATGCATAATTAAAAAAAGAAAAAAAAATACATTCATACAAGCTTATAAAGGAATTGATGCCACTTTTACTTTACTTAACATTCTCAAACCTACTTAATTGTGAGCGACCAGAGCCAACCCCAGCAGCACTTAGCACAAAGCAGTAATCATTCCTGGACATGGGTGTCAGTCCATCGCAGGTTCCATTTTTCACACAAAATCATACTCAAAGGGTGGAAGAAAATTAGGAGTATCCTGTGGAAAATCTTGCTAACGCTAGAGATTGTGCAAATACAACATGGATTGTCTCCGGGTGTGAGAGATAAACACAGCACACTGGATATGTGAGGCAGCAGTGGTAACCACTGCCACTATACTGACTCTTAGAAAGAGATACCCAGTGCTGATGTAGAGATAATAAATTGTGGAGTATTACACTGAAGATATATATTTTTTTCATTTGTATATATTGTTGCATGGTACCTAAAATTGGAAAATATAATCTCAAACTTAAATTTGCATTTTCATGAAATGTAAAATCTCTGGTCAGTGTTCACAAAAACAATTTTTTTCAGTGTCAGCAGTTCAATAGTAAATGACTCACTGTGTGTCTCGCCGAGACAAGTACTAAAACATATTTTTCTCTACTTGATGCCTTAAAACTTGCAAGAGCAATTTCATGTATAGCTTCTTTTCCTTTTCGCTTTTCTTTGTAAAAAGAAGAAAATAAAAGTATTTCTGGGTCAGTGAGTGGAAAACACATTGAGTCTGGCGTTAATTGATCTTAACTGCCTTTTTACCACAAATGTGTACTGGCTACTATTAGCCAGCATCATGCTGGTCTGATTGAGGGTTGCTGGTAAACCAGAAAAGGAAGTTATTGCAAGCCATTTTCAGCTTTAGTCTGTGATCACTAGCTGGACTGCTGAGAAGATGTAAAGTACAAAGCAACATGATGATGATTTTCCAAGTATTTCTTGGCAATGTTGCTGCTGCATTGTTGGTTTAAGGACAAAAATTCAGCCCTGATAGAAACCATGGAAATAAAACATTGACCACAAGCTATAGGATTGCTGTTTTATCTGAGTTACAAAGTGCATATTTCCCAAATTGGAATCCTGAAAGAAATAGCAAATGACTTTCTTAAACAATGAAGTAGCCCAATACTTTTGGGTTACCAGTATTGCTAGAAATAGTCTTTATTTCTCTCTCTGTCTCTCTCCGTTCAACACCGAGATTGATGTTCTTTCATTATTAAAAACCTCTATTGCCGTTAGCACAACATTCTCTAACCCCCCTAATTCCAATTCAGAGTTTCTAGGGATGGCGTCTGTCCTGGCAAGACTGGGTGCAATGTAAGAATGAATCCTGGAGGCATCACAGGGCCCACTCACTCATACTCACACACTTAAATTTGTTCAAGTGCTCACTCTAAATTGGCTTAACACACATGGCTACATAGTTTTGGGATGTGAAGAATGTGTTATCTTGTGATAAACTTGAACTGTCTGTCTGTCTTTGTGTTTTTTTTCTTATATAAAGTGTTTTTGGTATAAATGAAAAACAAATGGCCATGAGCTAGCCAAAGTTTGTCATCTCTGCACAAGGAATCTGCTGGAAGATTGTTCATTTGAGGTCATATGAACAAAATTAGAATGTGGATATCCTAGGAAAATCAAACTGGAAGATAAAGTTGTGTTTTTCTTTTAAGGCCATGTCACATGACTTTTTTTCCAGCAATTTTCAGTTGTAGACTTCATTTAGATAATCTTAGCAAGTCCCGGTTGTACACTGACATTCCCAACGATTCAGTCCAACCAGTCTGTGACTCACATCTTCACTCTTAGGGGAAGCTGTGTGCGTGTGAGTTGGCAACCAAGGAGCGCTCACCTTGAAGTACAATACATATAATGCAGGTTCTCTTTAGATAGCATCACTAAAGCCAAACTGACCAGCCAGACGGATTGAAGGAACAGGGGACACACACACACAAATTTAATAGTAAATAGGTTGCAAAGAAATGGCACAATAGTGTTCACCTGAATCATAGAAGTACTTTGATTTTTAAGCTATTGATTAGGATTTCTAAAAGGTATTGAATATTGTACAATTTCACAGGTATTGGTATCAAATACAAAAATTCTGGTATAATGATATCCTTAACCCTTTGTAGATACCATGCTCTTCCCTATGACATCCCTTTTAACAAAGCATAAACTTGTTTTTTTTATTGAAAGCCAAAAAAAAAAGGAAAATGAAATTTAGACATAATAACTAGAATACGTTACAATTATTTGGTTTCTCCTCAATTTAAACATTGGTACACTCTAGATGAGCACAGGCCATTCAGTCCAACAAAGCTCGCCCGTCCTATCCATTTATTTCTTCCAAAAAAAAAAAAAAAAGTAGTTATTGGTTTAAAAAGATAGTCCTAAACCAGGGGTGTCAAACTCCGGTCCTGGAGGGCCGCAGTGCCTGCAGGTTTTCATTCTAACCATCTTCTTAATTTGTGACTAGTATTTGCTGATAATTCCTTCTTTTTAATTAACTTGACTCAGGCCCTTTAGTCGTTTCTTTTTCTTTAATAATCAGCCAAACAATAATGAGGCACAAAACAAGCTACCACATCACACAATATCTGAAAATAAAGAAAGGTGAAGGTCTCCGTAAGGTCAATCTCTCAACTCACCAAAACACTTTGACGATGTTCTTATGAAAACCGAAAATCAACAGTTTTGGAAATGTCAGCCGTGGCAGAATGAGAGCAGCAACAAGCCGTGGAATTAAATAACGAGTTTAATTAACAACACGAATTGGTTTCTCATTAAGAAACTGGTTGGAGTTTGAAGCCTCAGCTTAGCTGGTCATCTGTTGGCTCGTTCAAGTCTCATTTCTATTTGGCTGCCATTTTAATGAGGAAATTAATCAATTCAGAGGACTGAATCCTTAAAAATAGGGATATTAAAATGTTAATTAGCAGTGAAAACAAGTCACTGATTAGGAAAAGGGTCTGAATGAAAACCTGTAGCCACTGCGGCCCTCCAGGCCTGGAGTTTGATACCTGTGTCCTAAACTAACAACATAAATGATTTACTTTCATCAGGTATTGAAATTGAATGGTACGCCCTAATCTTATTTTAATGCACATCGCCTGCTCATGGCTCCCTTAACCTTGAAGACCACTCGCACACAGTTACAACTCTCCCTGTGAGTAAATTCAACATCCTATTTACAGTTGCTGTGAACAGGTGCACTTCAAACAACAAAAAGGGTGAAAGGCCTGTAAAAGACCTACAGACCTGACCATGACCTTTGCGCTTCCTGCCTAAAGCTACGTCTTGCTCCAGGCAGCCAAATCTGAAACTCCAGAGACCTGCACGGGCTCAAAATGTGTTTTTTTTTAATTTAAATTAACAAATATTTCATTATGTATACACCAAAAATGCCTCTTTAGGTAAAAGGAACCATCAAATCTCTGGTTTGACTGATGAGTTCAAACAAAGAATCTTTATAAGTGAAGGAATTCATTTAAATAACAAAAAGGAAAACAAACATAGCAAAAAAAAATGAGACTGGGTTTTGAATAAAAAGGGAACCCACAGTAAATAAGTCCTAATCTATAATACAAGAACTGAAAACCAAGACGAAAGAAAAGAAATACTACAGTTTTCATTATAGAAAAAGGTTCTAATTACTTCTCTCTGTTCCTCTTAATTAACCTTCACTATAACATTTTTGATTCTCTTCCAAATTATTCAAGCCTCCATCAGATTTCTTACTCCACTTAGTGCATTGTAGCGTGGAAACAGAGCACACCTTGGCAGCACTGAACGCAAATCAGGAACCAAAACCGGATGCAGCGCCTGTTCACCACATGGCACACACACCCACATTGACCCCTACAGGGCCAATTTAGAGACTGTACTTAACATTACATGCACACAAATTTTGCGTATGAACGGAAATTGAGGTGCCTAAAGAAAGCCAACATGGACCACAGGGAGAATGTGAAAACTCCTCAATGATGGTGACCTGGAAAGGAGTTTGACTCCATCTCCTGTAGCTGTTTGACAGCAGCACTAACCACCATGCCACCCTCTACCAAATTGCACTTTTTATAAAATTCAAATGATATGATATCCTTTTAATGAACTTCAGGTTCTAACAGTCGAAACATAAACATGCTCTGTCAGTACGGAGTTAATGTACTGCAAACTGTATTTCATCAGTACGTGAAATTGTTTAAATAGGTGTTTTTGACAAGATGTGTATTAAATACTCAAAAATGAAGAAATTAAATCTGTGAAAGAAATTATTGCCAGTAAATTTTTTTGGCTTGCTTTTTCTTTTTCTTTTAACAATTAATTAAACAGTAAGGGAAAATTGTATACACACATTACATCTGATTATTTGCCAAATAACATATGGACTGGAATGACACATTTTAATTGCACCGTATTTTACTTTGACTTGTTCTTTGTTCAGAGTGATAGATTTGGCTGACGATTCACTAACTGCAGCTTGTAACAATTTTATGAGCTGCCTGTCACTCAGTTGTTAGCAGCCACTGTTTCAGTTTAAAACATCATTTCTTTTTTCTTGATTATAAAGTAAATTGGAATAAGCTCAAAACTGTGGTTTCCTTTGAAAGTGGTGGCTTTAAGGATAAATATGTGTTATTTCTTAGGCGTTATTGTAATTAAGTTTTATGGTTTATCTATGACATTGTGTTTTATGATAAGTAAACTATGTACCTAGCAGCTTTCATGTTTTCCAAAATAATTTATTTCTGTTAAAAATTATTGAATACAGTATATAGTTGTGCTTGAAAGTTTGTGAACCCTTTAGAATTTTCTATATTTCTGCATAAATATGACCAAAAACATCATCAGATTTTCATTCAAGTCCTACAAGTAGATAAAGAGAAACCAGTTAAACAAAAATATTATACTTGGTGATGTATTTATTGAGGAAAATGATCGAATATTACATATTTGTGAGTGGCAAAAGTATGTGAACCTTTGCTTTCCATATCTGGTGTGACCCCCCAATAACTGCAACTAAACGTTTCCGGTAACTTTTGCTCATTCCTGCACACCGGCTTAGAGGAATTTGAGCCCATTCCTCCGTGCAGAACAACTTCAACTCTGGGATTTTGGTGGGTTTCCTCACATTGACTGCTCGCTTCAGATCCTTCCACAACATTTCGATTGGATTATGGTCAGGACTTTGACTTGGCCATTCCAAAACATTAACTTTATTCTCCTTTAACCATTCTCTGGTAGAACGACTTGTGTGCTTAGGGTTGTTGTCTTGCTGCATGACCCACCTTCTCTTGAGATTCAGCTCATGGTCAGATGTCCTGACATTTTCCTTTACAATTCTCTGATATAATTCAGAATTCATTGTTCCATCAATGAAGGCAAGCCATCCTGGCCCAGATGCAGCAAAACAGGCCCAAACCCTGATACTACCACCACCATGTTTCACAGATGGGATGAGGTTCTTATGCTGGAATGCAGTGTTTTCCTTTCTCCAAACATAACGCTTTTCATTTAAACCAAAAAGTTCTATTTTGGTCTCATCCGTCCACAAAACATTCTTCCAATAGCCTTCTGGTTTGCCCACGTGACCGGGAAGGCCACTGAAGAACACTGAACTCTTTTACCGCGTCTATGAAATTTGAGATGACCTTTACTTTGTGACATGGTGCATTATTATGTGGAATTAGCCGCTAAAAGAAGGGTAAATTGTTTTACTTATTTGGCTGACACCTTTATCCAAGGCGACGTCCAACATTTCTGATACAGTTGGTTTCATTTCTTTTGTTTTTCCAAGTGGACCACAGGCAGGTGGGCTCAGGATAACACAATGTTAGCAGTGGGATTTGAACCTACAACCTCAGGGTCTGAAGTCCAGTACTCTACTCTACACCACATTGCCTGGATAAACAGCTATACGAGCTAATTTGTTCAGTGAATGTATTTAGGTGGTTTATTTATTGACTTTTTAGCTTTTATTCATAAATGCTAGCTGTTCTTTGGCATGTTCTGTACAGTATATGGCCATACTGTACTTGTTTTTCTGCCCGTCCAGAATGCAGGAGGAGAGAATACAAATAAAAGAATGTAAATTACTATATATATATATATATATATATATATATATATATATATATATATATATATATATATATATATATATATATATATATATATATATATATATGTATGAAAAACAAAACACCCTAATGTACGTGGGCTTCCTACATAGTCTTGAGGCCCCTTCTGTTTGGTGGGATGACTACCTAATACACCCAGTCCTTCCTGCTCCTGTCAACTTTGACATCAACTTTGACATCTTTTCTTCATTCTTGACCCACTTTGGTCTGGATACACACTGGAATGACCTGTAAAGCAAGAACAAGGAGCTGGAGTTGGTCTCGTCCGATGCGAGAGATGGACTTCTGAAGTGGAGCTCCGCTAGCAGTGGTGCTATTTTTCATATTATTTGCTTATTATTCTGAGATATCCTGTATTTATTCAACCCGAGAGGGACCGCTACAGTATATGTAAACACATATAAACATGGCCAACAAGAAGGGGGTCCGAAAGAATCAAGACTAAAGCTACATCCAAGCTGCGATCAGCAAGCCCTAGTTCGAGATACGGCCTCTCAGAGACAGACCTGGATCAGATGGGCGAAAGTACAGACTCCTCGGGACCACGGTCCGCTACATCGTCGCCTGCTGAGAGCGAAAAGGGGAGCGAAGGTGCGATCGTGAGTGCAGATGTGGATAGCTCGCCGATTGGAGAGGATTACCTGAAACTGGAAAAGGCGGGAGGTCCGCGGCTTCAGTTACGCAATCACGCGGGACTGGAGCAGCGGGACACCAGCTTCAGCAGAGTCTGCTGCTTCATCTACGGTACAAGAAGGCACATTTGAGCTATCTGAACTGAAAGTGTTGCTCGCTGAGCTCAGGCAAGATATAAAGAAAAGCGAGAAGGCTAATGAGAAAGCAACGGCAAAGGCACATGAGAGACTGAAACAGGAATGGAAACAGGAGATGAAACAGGCCAATGAATGTCTGCGACAGGAAATCCAACAGGCAAATGAAAGGCTGCGCCAAGAGGTACAGCTTGAACTTCGACAGGTGCTGGGTAAAATTGAAGAGCGCATTGAGAAAAACTCGCTAAACTGAGCACGCTTGCTGATCGATTGGAGATCTTAGTGAGACATTCACGAATCGGATCGAAATAGCCGAACATCTAGCTGCCAGTGCCGAGGAAAGAGCAGTAAATGTCAGTTGAATGTAAAAACTCGGAGAAAAACTTGGAGACAGACTGGCTGCTTTAGAAGATGGGAATAGAAGGTATAATGTCAGAATTGAAGGCTTGCCGGAGAATCGAGAAAGTTTAAACCCGGTGAAATTCGCAACTGAACTTTTTTCTAAAATAATCGGGGGCGACTTTAAAGCAGAATCTGAGATAGCAGCGGCTTATCGCGGACGCTGATCAAACACCGTCAGACCCGACCAAGATCTTTTATAGTCCGTTTTGAACGATTATCATTTAAGTTAGAGGTGATGGAACTCCTCAGGAAAAAAAAGGAAGATATTATATATGAAGATTGCCACATTCGCGTCTTCCCTGACTTCTCTCCAGCAACAGCTATCAAACGCGCCTTCTATAATATTAAACAGCTGCTACGGCAAGCCAATGTCAAATACGGCCTCCTGTATCCGCAAAACTGAAAGTGGAATGGCAGGGTCATTTCTATGTTTTCGCTAGCAAGGAGGAGGCAGAAAATGAGTTAAGAAAGCTGATCCGGGACTATTCTGATACATAATTGTGAGTCATGGCGGTAAATGATAAAGCTAGGATTAATAATCTACTGTCTGATCTATTTGTTTTTAAAATACGGGTTTTTATCAGCATATATTCTCATATTCTTATATTATTATTACTTACTTATTACTTATCATTACTTAGTATTACTAGGGCTAAATGTTTATGTTTTATTGTGCTTAATTACGTTTTCCTCCTCTTTTTTTTCTTTTCTAATTATTTCATGTGTACCCTAAATGAGACTGTTCAATATCATACCCTTGGTTTGCTGTTATTGCTATTACTGCATTAAGACTTGTTATGCTTGTTTTGGACACATCTTTAACACCATCACCTGGGTTTATTATCTGGGGATATCATCTTAATGCACTAAAATTGATGAAGATTATATGTATGTATGTATGTATGTATATATATATATATATATATGTATATATGTATATGTATATATATATATATATATATTAAGTGCAAAATTCTTTTCTTTCTTTTTCCTCTTTTAAAGACTATATTGGTAACAGATATCTCTATCTTTTAACCTTAAAGCCACTGCATGGGGGCTTGATGTGCTTTGGACGTGCTCTGTCTCTGGGTATGTCAGAGGACTGGGACTGCATGAAGTGGGTTTTAGCCTCACCTGGGGAGGCAAAAAGGGAGGGTGGGGGTTAAGGGGAAGAGAAAGAGAGCAGGCTTGATCTATATCTAATCTATCATCTCAATCTTTATAATTATAACTATCAACGTAATAATAAGCTGCATGGCAACAACTCTTGGGGGAATAGGAAATTAAGACCTAAACTATTTCACTTCCAGTTAAGACTATAATATGACACCAAAAACTCAGAATCAGTGTCTCCATGATGGGACAGTTAACTTCGTAAGCTGGAATGTTAAAGGCCTGAATCACGAATTAAAGAGAAAGAAAGTACTTTCTCACCTAACAGGTCTAAATGCTAAAATAGTATTTTTACAGGAAACCCACTTACTAAGTAAGGATCAGTTCCGCTGCAAAAGACTGGACTGGCCAAATGTTCCATTCTAGTTTTACAAAGAAAACTAGAGGGGTGGGAATTCTCATACATAGAACAGTACCATTTGTAGCATCAGATGTAGTATTGGATCCTGAAGGGAGATATGTGATGGTCATGGGAGACTTATCTAACTGTAAAATGATTTTGATAAATGTTTATGCACCTAATGTTGATGATAAGGAATTTATACAAAATTTATTTGCATCCATTCCCAATCTGAACACTCATAAACTTATAATGGCTGGGGACTTTAATTGTGTTCTAAATCCACTTTTAGATAAGACTTCCTCCACAGGGGGACGCAACTAACACCGCAAAGATAATTACAAAGTTTATAACTGATCACAACTTATCAGATCCCTGGAGGTTTTTAAACCCAAATTCAAGAACATATTCTTTCTACTCACCAGTACATCATTGCTACTCAAGGATTGATTACTTCTTTATAGATAATAACTTCTTGCCTAAGATTAAATCTTGTAAATACGATGCTATTGTTATTTCAGACCATGCTCCGATGATCTTGGAGCTGAAATTACTAAGCCCCATACACTCACCCGCAGATGGCGCCTCAATCCGCTTCTATTAGCTGACGAGAATTGTACTGAATTTATATCCAAACAAATTGAATTCTTTCTAGAGACAAATACATCCCCTGAGATCTCTGCAGGAACACTCTGGGAAACTCTTAAGGCCTTCTTAAGAGGACAGATTATCTCATATCTTTCCCACAGAAATAAATCCGCGAAGAAAGTAGCAGAGATAAAAAGCGAAATTACTAAAATAGATGAAGAACATGCCAGACTACCAAGCGAGACTCTACATAAGAGGAGGCAGGCTCTACATTCAGAATTAAACCTCTTGACAACTAAAGAAACCGAACAACTAATTTACAAATCCAGACATCATTATTATGAACATGGAGAGAAAGCTAATAAGCTTTTAGCAACAAATTCACAAGCAAGAAGTGCAACGCAATCTCGTAATTACTAACACGAATGGAGATAAAATCATCGAACACAAAAATATAATGTGCACTTTTAGAGACTACTATAAATCCCTATATACTACTGAGTTTAAAGAAGACAATATACAATCTAATGCATTTCTGGATAAATTACAGATACCACAAATTGACGCTATTAGTGTGGAGGAGCTCGATAAACCTCTGTCATTATCAGAATTACTGGATGCTATAAAGTCACTCCAAGGTGGAAAAGCAGCAGGCCCTGATGGCTACCCTGCAGAGTTTTACAAGAAATTCTCCGCTCAGCTAGCTCCCTCCTATTAGCAACATTTACAGAAGCCAGAGATAACCAATCTCTTCCACAAACCTTTCGCCAAGCACTAATCACTGTCTTTCCAAAACAAAATAAGGACTTATTACAATGTGCATCATACAGACCAATTTCACTTCTGAATAACGACGTTAAAATACTCTCTAAAATCATAGCTAGAAGGATGGAGAAAGTGCTCCCTCAATAATATCACAAGACCAAACTGGATTTATTAGGGGCCGACACTTATCTTCAAATCTTCGACGCCTGTTTAATGTAATATACTCACCAACTAAATCAAACACCCCAGAAATATTATTATCATTGGATGCAGAAAAGCATTCGACATGATTGAATGGAAATACCTTTTACTATTTTGGAGAAGTTTGGGTTTGGCCCAACATTTGTGCATGGATTAAATTACTGTATACTAACCCAGAAGCTTCAGTTTGCATCAATAACATTTGCTCAGACTACTTTAAACTAGAACGTGGCACAAGACAAGGATGCCCTTTGTCACCACTGCTGTTTGCAATTGCCATTGAACCACTGGCAATACATTGTCGAAATACTGATCAGATAAAGGGGATTAGCAGAGAAGGACTGGAACAGAAAATCTCATTATATGCAGATGACATGGTACTGTATATATCGGATCCAGAAAATTCTGTGCCTGCAGTCTTAGCAGCACTCACAGAATTTCAAAAGCTCTCTGGTCTCAGAATTAATCTGAATAAAAGTGTACTCTTTCCGTGAATTCGCAAGCATATAATATTAGATTAGACACCCTTCCTTTTATCATTGCAGAACAGTTTAAATACCTCGGGTAAACATCACAAGTAAACATAAAGCTCTTTATCAACAAAATTTCGTCGCCTGTATGGAAAAAATTAAACAAGACTTGCATAGATGGTCAACCCTTCATCTCACACTAGCTGGAAGAATTAACACTGTTAAGATGAATATTCTTCCTAAGCTCCTTTTTATTTCAAAACATACCAATATACATTAATAAATCGTTCTTTAAGCAATTAGATTCAACAATAACCTCATTTATTTGGAATTCTAAACATCCACGCATCAAAAGAGCGACCCTACAAAGACAAAAGGCAGAAGGCGGCATGGCTCTACCTAACTTCCAGTTTTATTACTGGGCGGCAAATATACAGTCGATAAGAACCTGGACACAAATAGAAGAACATACACAGGCATGGACCGCAATAGAAGTAAAATCCTGCAGTACTTCTTTGTATTCCTTGCTTTGTGCTCCAATAAACACACGCTATCGGCAATACACTAATAACCCAATTGTGCTCCACTCACTTAGAATCTGGAACCAATGTAGAAAGCATTTTAAGACGGAGAAGCTTCTTTCTGTGGCACCCTGCAAAAGAACCACCTCTTTCAACCCTCACAAACATATGCAGTTTTAATATCTGGAAAAATTTGGAATTAACTTGCTTAGAGACCTTTATATAGACAACGCCTTTGCATCCTATGAACAATTACGTTCCAAATTTAACATTCCAGCTACAAATTTCTTTCACTATCTTCAAATCAGGAACTTTGTTAAACAGAACCTTCCAGATTTTCCTCATCTTGCACCCTCATCCACGCTGGAAAAATTATTGCTCAATTTCAAGGAGTTAGACTCCATCTCTACAATATATAAAATCCTTTTACAATCCCTTCCTTTCAAAGATCCAAGAGGACACTGGGAAAATGACCTCTCAATTAATATATCAGAAAAGGAGTGGAAAGTAGCAATGCAGAGAATTCACTCAAGCTCCATATGCAAAGCATACAATTATACAACTCAAAATTATATATCGAGCACATCTGTCTCGACTAAAACTCTCCAAAATGTTTCCAGGGCATGATCCAACCTGCGAACGTTGCAACCAAGCCCCAGCCTCACTAGGTCACATGTTCTGGGCCTGCTCCAAATTAACATTATTCTGGACAAAAATTTTTAATTACCTCTCAGACAGTCTTGGACTCACAATCCCTCCTAACCCATTAACAGCTGTGTTTGGGGTTCTTCCAGAGGGTCTTAAAGTGGAGAAAGACAAACAAACTGTGATTGCATTCACTACACTGTTGGCACGCAGACTTATTCTGATAAACTGGAAGAACCCAAACTCTCCTCTTTTAAGTCAGTGGGAAACTGATGTGTTATATTATTTAAAATTGGAAAAATCAAATCCTCAGTTAGAGGATCTGTGCAGACTTTTTCAAAACATGGCAGGATCTAATCAGTAATATTTTGAAATGATTTTATAAAGCACAGAGAATTTGTTGATTTAGGTATTTTTAAAAGCCTTAAATTTTACACCGTTTGGCTTGCTCTCTCTCTCAAGGGTGGGGATCGATCTGTTCTTAGCATAATTCTTTTTTTTTTTTTTTTGTTAAAACTTGATTGCTATGTATTGATTGTAATAAAATTAATAAATAAATAAAAAAAAAAAAAAAAAAAACATTTAAAAGAAAGAAAAGTTGGCTGTCACAGATGCCGTGAAGCATTATGCAGACGTATTGCTGCTGGTTTAAAGGAGCTCCAGTAGAGTTTCTTTACAAACTTCCACTAGTTTGTTGGCAAAAAGTCCTCAGTGTTAGTGTCAAAGAAAGTATATAATGCATTGTTCATAATGGCACTCAGTTTTGTTTTAAACTTTTCTCCTTCTCTACTACTTTCAAGGGGTCCAGAGTGCGTCCCGTAACTGAGCATGCCCTTTTAATTACCCTGTTGATACTGTGGGCCTATCTTGAAGGGATGTTATCAGCCCAGCACACCACAGCATAGAAAATTGCACTGGCCACCACAGAGTTATAGAAGATGTGAAGGATGCTGCTTGCCACAATAAAGGATGTGTGATGAGGACAGGCGAGGAAGATGTGGGCAAAAGAGTGATGGGAATGGAAGTACAAGGGAAGAGCAAGAGTGGGAGGCTGAAGAAGGGGTGGATGAATAAAGTAAAAAAAGATGTGAAGGAAAAGGGCTTGACTGGTGAGGAGATGCAGGACCGAGCTGTTTGGAGAAGGTGGATCAACAACATTGGCCCACATAGAAGTAGGACTAGAGGAAGAGGAAGATGTATTATAATAATAATAATAATAATATGTTTTATTTCTGTAAGCTGTTATTCAAATATAAAGTGCTTTACAGCCAAAACAGTGCAATAATCAGAATATTTTATTAAATATTCTTGCATTTTCCAAAGGTCTAACTCAAGAAAAGGATTCACGATTACTGTACAAGTAATTGCAAACAAATCCTCATGTTGGCTGGCCTCCTGCCACACAAGACTATGATTAAGTAGAGATGTAGAGTAAAGATGAACGGGTGAACAGCAGAAATGTCCAAGTTTTCAAGTCCTGATTTTACACTGTTTATTGTTAAATAAAGTAACATTGTCACACTCGATTTTACACTGTTTATTGTTAAATAAAGTAACACTCAATCAGTCCAGTTCATTTTTAATCTGTTTTTAAAAATGTCCTTTGGGACAAAATGGAAAGCAAGCAAGTTATGTTTTTTATTCATGGCACTATTTATCCATTTTTCAAAAAAACAAAAAATATATAAGTGCTATGTTTGTTTGTATGTATTTATGTTATTCAGATCTGTTGTAGAAAAACTGAGTAATAAACTTGCCTCCATAATTAATGTATTGATAAATGTTTATAAAAAACCCAACCCAAGCAAGCAAGTTGTGTTTTTTTTTTTTTTTTTTTAAATAACACTATTTAGTAATTATTCAAAAAGAAAAAATGATACGTGCCATGTTTTTTTCTATGTATTTATGTTATTCGGAGCTGTTGTAGAAAAAGTGAGTAATAAACTTGCCTCCGTAATTAATGTGTTGGTAAATGTTTGTAAGAAACCCAACTTTTCCATGACATGCTCAATGCAATTTCTTATCTAAAAAAGTATTTTTTTTTTTTTGGATTATGTGAAATGTTATTTGTGCTTGACGACACCAGCCAGTCTCCGTGTTATTTGGGAAGGCTCTTTAACGCTGCAGTTTTCTCAATGCACAGTACCTCTGTTCATGTTACTGTATATATGGCCTGGATTTTTCAGTCCTGCCTTGGGTTTAGAATGATCTATCCCTTTTACAAAACCTATTGGTTGAGTTTTGTGAGGCAATTTAAAGCGAGAGTGAACTTGCACACCTGACTGTTTTGGAAATGTCATTATCATTACCATGAATCTCAATCAATTACTTATGTTCGCATGATTTATCACATTGAACAAAAGTTGGATGTGTATTTTGTTCTGCTTTTAGTGATGAATATCTTATGTTGATGTTGAAAGATCATTTAATACTTGTAGAAGACCATACAGTGCACTAACCCTCAATTATGCTCAGTCCTTTACTTTCCTTTTTTTTTTCTTCTGCCACCTCCACTCCTCTCCCGCAAGCTCCATCCTGTTCCACCCGAGTCCAGATCCTCGAATTGAGTGAGGCGGCAACTTTTATGTAACACCTAGATGTGCTCCCTGATGGCGTTTCTGCAGCACTTCCTGGTGTGGTGGAAGTGCTGCATGGGCACCCGGAAGCAACAACAACAACATTTATTTCTATAGCACATTTTGATACAAAAAATGTAGCTCAAAGTGTTTTACATAATGAAGAATAGAAAAATAAAAGACACAGTAAGAAAATAAAATAAGTCATCATTAAGTAACATAGAATAAGAGTAAGGTCCGATGGCCATGGAGGACAGAAAAAAACAAAAAAAAAAACTCCAGACGGCTGGAGAAAAAAATAAAATCTGCAGGGATTCCAGACCATGAGATCGCCCAGTCCCCTCTGGGCATTCTACCTAACATAAATGAAACGGCACTCTGGGTGTACCTGGTTCCTGTTCCGGCAGCACTTCCTGGTGTGATGGAAGTGCTGCAGTCTATGGCTGTGAAACCATACAGGTGCCCCCTGGCGGTGGCCACGGCCCCCCCACAGGGTTGAGCTTACAATCTCTGTGGCCCAGTGCAATCCGGGGGGCTGCCCTTTTGCGTCCCGGGGAAGATACTGCCCCTCTCTTGGTCCTTCCCTTCTCCAGGTGTCCCGGTGGGGCAAGGTCCCCGGCCATCTATCACAATACTGTACATCGGTTGTACTGCAAGATAGTATATTTTTTTATGGCATTATTATTCTGACATGTTATTGCGACTGTTGGTGGTAGTAAACCCAGTGTCTTTCTCTCACTCTGGAGTCTGTTCCTCGGGTGTCCTCCAATACCTCTCTTCGTTCACTTCTGCCTTCTGTGCCTCACACCGTCTAACTGTGGTCAGAGGCATCGCCGTCTGCACTCACTTTCCCCAAGTCTGTTAGCTGATTCAAGCCAGGATCTTCCCAGGCAACTGGATTTAAGTGAAGAGCTGTGTAAGTGCTTGATCATCTATCTCTCACACTAACCCACACACACACTCGCTGTACAGATGGTTCCACACATCCTCTCTCCCATATCTCTGTGGATACCCTAGAATGTTCATGCCAACCTCTTCAAAATTAAAAGCTTCCTTTGGCAAACAATTCTCTGAATATTTGATTTCACTGTAATATTTTTAGACTTTATATGAAAAGGCTTTATTTGTAAGGAAATATTTATATTAGTATTGTAGATATCTTTTTATGTGATTATTAAATGCATTTTTGCTGGAATGGCATACATTGTCAGATGAAGTTATTGAATAAATTGAACTCTCATAGTACAATAGCAATTAATACTAAGAACAATCTTGACCTAATACTGGTCTCTAATGGATTTACCTTTTCACTGTGGAAAACTGTACAGATTTATCCTCTGCCCTTTCTTTTATTATACCTATAAAAGTTTACAATGTTATTTTCTACCACGCTGGGTCTTGCTTCTGTGTTCTTCAGTGCTTACCTCCGGATTACAACAACTGTAGCAAACTTTAACTTTCATTGCTTGTATAAAGCAAGCAGGATAAAATCATAATTTCTAGCATTTTATAGACGGTGATCTTCATTCCAAACAAGGTACTGTAATTGTTTGATAATCAGCATCAAAAATGAAATGCAGACTCCATATTTTTTTACCATTTGCTTTGAGATTATTGTTTCCACAGACCCATTCTTATAATACAGCTATGAGGGATATGACAAGAATGGTGATATTAAATTTCTGTAGCTAACAGTAAATTTTTCCATACTGATGTCAAGAATGTTGAGCATCTGGAATCTGCAGTGTGAGTAGCATTCGCAATGGGGCACTTTTATCGTTTAGAGTCATTTATTCTCCTCCCAGGAACCAGCATTTTGCCATAAGGATACTGTACTGAAACATAAGAATTTGTTGCAACTGGAAATATTCCCTGTTTCCAATTACATCAGAATAAAAATTTCCACTTGGTAAAAAGAGAGGAAAAAAGTGAAACATTGATCTATTTATTATTAGAGAGAGTGATACCCTCTCAGTTTCATTTTATTTGTGTCTATCTAATGTATGTGTGCATGTATACAATATTTGTATATCTTTATTTCATAATCATACACTCCATTGTATTTCCATTCAAAGCAGCTAAGTGCAGTGAGTAGGCATACACATAATAGAAAGGATAAAAGCATGTGGCTGGTATGCTTTGACATTTTTCAGGTGTGGCTGGTCTTCTATGATTCATTTTTTAATTTTTATTAGTGCTATTCGTGAGAAGTATTTTCATTTCCAACAGCCAGTCATTAGTTTCATTCCAACATTGCCACTCTCCTGTGGAGATCAATGGAGTCCTTTCTGTCAAGTTAGAAAAGTTTTTTTTTTCCCCACTTTGGTTCTAAATATTTAGAGAGCCCTTGTACATAACATTAACATTGTACTTAGTCAACTTGCTGTGCTGATACTCATCCATTCATTCATCTTCCTTATCCGTTTTTCTAGGGCAGGGCCACAGGGCAACTGAAGCCTGAATCCTACATAGCAATAATAAGGTACAAGGCCAAAACAACCCCTGGACATGGCGACAGCCCCTGGCAGGGTGCACACACAGGCCACTTTATTGATTTTCTTTTTTTTCTGTTGTACATTTTTATGTGGGAAAAGTGCTGTCAAGAAAATGGATGGAATGAAATTGTGACTCAGAGATATGAATGAAAACTCATGACCTTGGTTGTTACTTTAATATTTCTCAGTATGTATGTATAATTTGAAATGATACATCTGTGCTTCTGCTAAGTTACCTCTTCATTGGGGTTGTGAAATGACAAAATTATTCATTTCAAACAGTCTTATTAGTACATGTATACTATGGAGTCTACTTTATTTAATTATTAATTTTAAGGGTAGCCTTAAGAAAAGTCTACTTTTCGAATCATAAAGTGAAATAACTGTATTTTCTAAAATTACAATGCGAGTGAAAAAACTGTGTATTCTCCAATTAGATCTGTGAGTTTGTGTTCCAATATAGATACTTTGGCTGTCTAAGATACAGTTGGTAATGAGAAAAAGACGCATTAAGCATTTATTATTTTTAAATGTTTGTTTTTTACTGTGCTACAGAATAGCTAATACATGAGGGACTAAATAATCAGTGATTTTCATTAGTATTCTGTGCAAAGATTCATATAGATTTACCGTCACGGGATGATAAAAGTTACTTTTTAACTTATTTCAATTTTCATTATCTTTTTGATGTGAATTTAGTGCTGAAAAAAATCACTAAAATTTTACTCATTAGTAACTAAATGTCATTTTTCTACCAGAACGAGATGAAGGTTCTTCAGAGTTGTTTTTTTCATTTTTCTTTATTACGGTGAGCCAGTGGCGCCAGTATGTAGAACAGACATTGCATTCCCTGATGTGAACTTATGATTAGTTTTCCTTTCTTGATATTCCTTTCATGTGTTATTCTTGATGCATTTCTGTAATTTTTCCAGTTATTCCCTGCTGTCAGGCTAGTACAATAAGTACTCCCTTGCAGTTTCTTTCTTGTCCCTTCTCCTTTGTCAGGTTTACATTAATTTGCGTTTGAAGCTCCTTTACATTCCTTATTTATTTTAAAGCTATTTAGATTACATAGATATTATTCCCTGTCAACATTACAGCAGACTGGTTGGATTTCTTCACCTCTGTCTTTGCCTTGTTTCATTGTATTATTTTCTAGTAGAAAAAATAATAGGCAATAATTACAAAGGAGGGAATTTAAACCTGTTTTCCATCACTATAAACTATTTAAGAGAAGAGTTTTGCAAAAAAAAAAATTAGGAGGCTGTTCTTCTTACTGTTTTAAAATAGATTTCAGTAGCTTTAAACTGCTTTGACGTTTTTCTAATTATGTTATTGTATTTATAATGTTAATGTTTTTAATTAATATTTGTTCAGTTGTTCAACACAAAAAATCTCATATAACAATAATAAACCAAAATGCTAAAGCTATCTGACGATTCATCTTAATTAAAAATATGGAAAATTAGCAATTCTGCAAATCCTTTCTGCTTTTCAATGCACATTTAATTAAAACAACACCACTTACGTGCCCAGAAGGTGTTCGACCTTGGTGCCCAGGTTAAATAAAACTGCCTTTGGGACAACCTGAAGTTGGAGAAGTACAGTTTCCAGTAAACACCAGGAGTATAAAGAAACACTGAAAATAAGAGTGCCCTGCCCGGGGTTTGTTTCCTGCCTTGCGCCTTGTGTTGGCTGGGATTGGCTCCAGCAGACCTCCGTGACCCTGTAGTTAGGATATAGCGGGTTGGATAATGGATGGATGGATGAAAATAAGAGCTAATATTCCAAATTGCTATTTTTGTTATGATGCTGGAGAGAGGCAATGTGTTGTAGGTCCTCTCAGACCGGTCTGTTTTTATGCAGTTGTCTTCTTGTTTATGCGATTGTTTTCCACAGTTAGTTTCTACAATTAGTGCATATAATTGCCAACCACTGGTAAAGATTTACAGGATTCAGTTTTTATGGTGTTTTGTCCACTGATAAAAGTGAATCTTTATTATCAATGCCCAGCACAACAGGCATGACAAAAGAGAGGCGCCCAGGTGAGAACGGAATGCCAAAACCTCATCCTCTTCTCTCTGGGTGTTTTCTTGCCAACATTCAATTGCTGTAAAAGTAAACTAGATAATATCTGAGCTAAACAGAGAGATGATAGATAGGTAGGCAAACGGCAAGCACTGTGTTTGTCCCAAGAAGGAAATGTAGTTTTTAACTGAAGCTCAATGAATGAATAAATCTTATAACAAACAACAAGAAGCCCCCTTAATGTGCAGCACTGCTCATAACAAACATTAATTTTATCTTCATTCTTTCCTTCTCTACTGCCTCCAGCTGCTCCAGAGTGCATCCCATAAATGAGCCTGTCTTTTTAATTATATAGTATAAGTCGAATGCGGAAAACTCGCTCTAATGGTCTAAGAGATTATGATATACTAACACCCACCTGAGAGAGTAACCACGGAGCACACTTCCTTTTTTTCTATGTTTTGTGCCCATGTGACCTCAAGGTAATACTTGAACTATTCCAAAGTAATGTTTGCACTGATTTGTGTTTTTTGTATCTCGCACCCTCATACACTTTTATCATAAGAGCATCTCTTATCTATGATGGAGAGTTCGATCAGAAGAAAATATGAAGCTGGTTTTAAATTGAAAGTCGTTGAAGTGGCGAAAGAAATTAGTAGCTGCACTGCTGCAACAAAATTCAATGTGTCTGAGAAAGTGGTGCGAGATTGGATGAGGCAAGAAGATGTGTCGCATTTTTGAACGGGCGTATAAGTCGGGGTCTGATTTTGTGATCGACTTTTCGCGTTTCAAGACTCGACTTATATGTGAGTATATATGGCAACTTGATTTGCTTGGCCTCTCTTGAGGTGATGTTACTGGTCCAGCATACCACAGAGCAGAAAATCACACTGGCCTTCACAGAGTTATAGAACATGTAAAGGATGGCATTACCCACATTAAAGGAGTGTAGTTACTTAAGAAAAAAAAAAGAGTCTGCTCTGATGAAATTTTATGTAAGTAAATGTAAAGTATTACATGTAGCAAGTACAAATGTTTTGAATAATAGCGCAATTGTGTTATTCTTGTAAAAATGTTTCTTTGCTATTTGGACTTCAGGCTTCATACATTATATAGTTTATGCCTACATTTTGTCATCTACTACTAGAATATAAAAAACGTTTCTGTTTTAACAATGTGTTGACACAGATTACTGTAGAAACGGAACAGACATGAAATTCGTGTGTTCCAAATAACGATCTATTATTTCCACTCTAAAACTCCACTTCACTCCCAGATACTCAGTCAAGGCATGAGCTGAGAGAAGTTTGTGCACGTTCTAAATTGGTGGGGGGATGGAATAGCCGGCTGCTCCTAGCTTCTCTTTATCAGCACATTTAGAGGACAAAGGACGCTGGCGGAGAGGTGTGAAGGGATTTAAGAAGCGATTTAAGGTGGGACGGAATTACGAGTTTTTTCGTAGGCTCTGGTAATTCTAGTGTTAAATACACAGTGGTCTTAAAACTGGAAGTACGCCTTAGGAGAAGTATTGGACATGTCACTATCAACTTCTAAACATTGTTCAGAACCATGGGGAAGGCGAACAGAATTTTTGGGTTATATGGGAACAACCTGTAGAGTACAAGTCAAAGGAGGTTATGTTTAGTAACACACTAGTGAGACCTCATCTGGAGTACTGCGTCAAGTTTTTGTCTCCAAACTTCAAAAAAGACAGTCCAGAGGAAAGCAATTAGGCAGAATCCAGGACAGCAGGGGATGAGTCATGAGAAAAGATTAAAACAGCTGAGCCTTTTAAGTTTAATTAACAGGAATTAATCCAAAGGATTGAGACTCTTACTTTAAAATGAGTTCAAGAGGAACATGGGGCCACAGTCTGAAACTTGTTAAGGGTAAATTTCACACAAACATTAGGACGTTTTTCTTCACACAGAGAGAGAACTGTAGACACATGGAATAAGTTACCAGGTAGTGTGGTAGAGAGTAGGACTTTAGGGATCTTCCAAACTCAGGTTGATGTTATTTTGGAGCAATTAAGTGGATAGAACTGGTGAGTGTTGTTGGGCTGAATGGCCTGTTCTTGCCTAAATGTTTCTAATGTTCTGATTTTATTGCTGGTGTGCATGGTGTTGGCCGCAAGAGGTTGTTTGAATATTTATTTAAGTAGGGTACAGTCATGTGAAAAGGTAAGTATACCTCATGGAATGTTGTTTTTCTTTTTTTTTTTTAAACATTTATGGATGTTTCAATATTTAATCTTCACTCAAGCAATGCCTTTAGATAGGTCATGTAATTGGGAAGGGGTGTGAAGGAATGAAAATTTGACTTTGCAGTAATTTATTCAGTGAAAGATGAACAGATGTACCATTTCCATCTGTAGGGAAAAAAGTAAATCCACCCTTGGCTGTTATAACTGGTATTTTCCCACTTTGGCAGAAACAGCTTCAAATTGGCACTTCCTATAACTGTCTACAAATCTCAGACATTAACTGGGCAAGAGTTTTTCTTACTCCTCCTTGCAGAATTTTTTCAGCTGTGAGATTTTTGTTTGAGGGGTGTCTTGTTTCCTTAGCCCATTTCAAATCCCTCTCCAACATCACGATGGGATTCGAACCAGGCTATGAATCGACTATTCCAGAACCCTCCATTTCGTACTTTTCCACCTTTCCTTGGTTGATTAACTGTTATGTTTAGGATCATTGCCATCTCGCAAGGTCCACTTTCAATTGAACTTCATTTGTTTGACAATTTCTCTCACATTATGCTGATACAATGAAAAATTCATGGTGGATTTTATGATTGTGAGGTGCCCAAGGCTCGATGCAGCAAAGCATATTCACTGCCATGCTTTACGGTTGGTTATCAGGCCCTTCTGGTTAAATGCTATCTTTGGTTTTCACCAGACATATTTTTTTGCTACTGAAAAACTCTTATCTTTAACTTATTTGTCCAGAGCACCTTGTTCTTTCTGGGCAACAAATGTTTCCCCATAGCACACCTGTCATGTAGATCTAATTTGTACAGGCTTTTTGTAATGGGAGACTCGAGCAATGCCAAGAACTACCTGTAGGTCCAATGATGAAATTCTGGGGTTCTTGGATACGTCTTTCAGCATCTTGCGTTCTTCCCTCGACCTCAACTTGTTGGGGCAGCCTGGCCTGGACATGTTGGCATGTGTTTGAAATCCAGACAGTTCAGTGGTTGATTCACAATTGTTTGGAAATCTTTGGAGATCTCTTTCTATCTCAGCATGGTTATAAACACACTTTAACAACAAAGAGCAAACCAAACTAAATGTCAGCGGTTTAAATAAGACAGACTCCTCCAAGGTCCTTTCTAATGATGATCTAATCTTTGTAACTGATCTGGTACACCTGATTTTAATTTGAGGTTTTTGTAGGCATGTACTTATGTTTTCCACATGCCAAGTTTGCTATTATGGTTATTTAAATTGACTACAAAATGTAAAAATAGCATATTTATTTTTCTATATCACCTTTATCTGAAAACCCTGTTTGACATGTTGACACGTCCACATATGTTAAACGAAAAAATAATTTCATAGGCTGTATATTTGAAAACCAAATAGTCCAGCTAGTTAATCAGTCCTAGTTTTTTTTTTTGGAGTGCAGATGAGAAGTAAACTTCACATTTCAAATTTATGTTGTTTGAACATTAATTGTTGAGTTAGGCCATCAATGTAAAACTGACCATTTTCAGCCTGTTGTTGTTTCTTTGTGATCTGTTACATTTAAAAATATGTTAGGACCTCTTAGGTTTTTTTATTTTTTACTTCCCTGCTATCCACTGGGTTTGCACAAGCTGTTGATATCCATCAAACATCAAATAACTAAGCTTTTATTTAATTTCTAATTCATTGAGTCATTGTAGGAGTAGCTGCAGTACTAAGCTTGTTGTTCTCTGCCTTCAAAACTATTTTCACTGTTAACTTTGTGCTTTCTTCCCATCTACTCAGGCTAATTGATTTTTCTTTTTTTAAATCACCTTAAGTATAGGTGTTTTTGGCTTAAATTTTAATAATACTGTAGTTTTAGCTGGGTAGTTCAGTCTTTTTATGTTTTTATCTTATTCAGAATATGGTCTTTAGGTTTCCCCATATCTCCTATAAGTTACTTCCTATGTGTAATCTATAAAACACAAATCTTAATAGCATAACTGTAAAGGAAGTGAGCAATACTGCCCACTCATCAGTTACAAGGTCCTTTTGTGATGGCTTTTCCATTTATTTTATTTCCTATTATCCTGTATGCTTAATCTGACATGTTCTCCAGACATTTTGGTGGTGATTAAAAAGAAGAAAGCAATCATCAGTTTCAGATGTAGTAAATCACTTGCTGTGTTACCAGGCTTCAACTGGGAAATTGGTTAATCGGATGTATCTGAAGTACTATGTAACTAAGTACCTTTCTATAGACAATATACACTACTGGTCAAAAGTTTTAGAACAGCTGCTGTGCTGTGAAGCGCCTGTCACGCAAGCTGGGGGCCCTTAGAAACTTGTTTTCTGTTTGGGTTGAGACTTTGGCTCTGCCAGGTCTCTTCCTATCATAGTTTCTTCCAGTTTCCAATTGCCTTTGGGTTGTGTAGGACACCACTGTACTCACTGGCACTCATTAATTTTGTTTTTTGCAGTTTCTCTAAATGAAAGGCCTATACTTCTAAGTGTAATAGCACTCTATCTCATTTCATTTGTCAATTGCTGTTATCTTGCCATTATCACTGGAATATTGTTCAAGTAGTACTTCAGAGGGTGTAGTAACAAAGTCTGTGCCAACTCTACTTTAAGAGAGACGGAGGGTTTTTAAGTAATCAACACAAGTTGGGACACCTGTGCAAATTGTTTGCTTTGACTTGCAAGGCATAATTTACTTTAATTGCTGCTGAACATCTGTAGGTTGTAGCCTAGTAGTTGTTCCTTGAAGAAGGCTCATTTGCAATACTCTGAAATGTACTTTTTTTCAGTTTTTCCTAACCTAAAGCAGTTTACTGCTTAACTTTTCACCATTTTTAGATCATTCAGTGCATTTCAACTGAGTTAATCTGAAGAAAAACTGAGGTGTTTTAAAACCTTTAATCGAAACATAATATATGTATGTACAGTGATCCCTCGCTATATCGCACTTCGACTTTTGCGGCTTCACTCCATCGCGGATTTTAAATGTAAGCATATCTAAATATATATCACAGATTTTTCGCTGGTTCATGAATTTCTGCGGACAATGGGTCTTTTAATTTATGGTACATGCTTCCTCAGTTTGTTTGCCCAGTTGATTTCATACAAGGGACGCTATTGGCGGATGGCTTAGAAGCTACCCAATCAGAGCACGTGGGGGTGACCCAATGCCTATGGAGCCCTGAACCTCGGCACTTCCGCCACACCCGGAAGTGCTGTGGGGAACAGGATCGGGGACATCGGAGTGCTTACAGGTGCACAGCCGGCACCTCTGCCACACTGGGGAGTGCCAGCGGAAGATTGTTGGGAGGCACCTGGAGCACATCCGGGTGATTATAAAAGGGGCTGCCTCTCTCCTTTCATTGGCTTGATTCGGGGTTGAAGAAGGATGAGTTCTTAGAGGCGGCTTGAAGGAAAGGAAGGCATTGGTTGTGAGGCCTGGACTTTGGGGGTTGTGGTGCACTTGTTTAAATAGATGAGCTGTGGGTGACAAAACGATGTCTGCCTGTCTGTGTCCGGCCCGTGTTCCACTATATATATATATATATATATATATATATATATATATATATATATATTTATATATATATATATATTTCTATATTTATATATATATATATTTCTATATTTATATATATATATATTTCTATATTTATATATATATATATATTTCTATATTTATATATATATATATATATATATATATTTTTTTTTATTTTTATATATATATATATATATATATATATAAAATAAATAAAACGAGGGCTAATGTTATTAATTCAGAGTCCATAGTGGTGTTGATGTGAAAGAGGTTACAGCAGAACTCTGTTTTAAAGAGGTATTCAGTAATGTTACTAAAGTGGTTTAAAGTTGATTCATTCATTGCTAAAGAATTAGTAATTACTTTTACTCACTCAAAAACACTGTCCTGTCCTCTCCTTACCACATTCTAAAAACAGCACCTTCATCATCTATTAAAAGAAATGTGTTTCACTCTCTTCAGTTGTGATTTGGTTGTCATTTTTCCCCTATTTTTTTTTTATTTATTTATTTTTTTTACTTCAAAAAGCACATAATGCTGATTGTTGATCGGTATTGTGACCTTAATGATGATGTACAGGTGCACAACAGTGTTGGCTTTTTCAAAAACGTAAGACTATGCACCATTTAGAAAAATAAAATGTAGTTTTTTCAGTTTATCTATGATATATTGTCTCATCAGCTGAACTGTGCAATATTTTTGCCCATTTCTAACCGCATGTTTCACCAGTGGGACACCCCTGCAGTCAATCTTCTAATTGCACTCAATTCACTTAATTCCCCCTACGTCTTCAGATGCTGTCTGCGGGCACTTAAAAAGGTAAAACTGGGTTTTAAGGACACAAAGAGAGAGAGAAGCACTGCTCCTCGAACATAAACTTTGTGGTCCAGCAAGACAATAAGAGACCGATCCCAAAGTAGTTAAGGGGGGAAAAAATATAGCAGTTGCTACCTTTAGTGACATGAAGCTTTTTGTCAGTGCTCTTATTTAAAGTTTATGAGCGCTGATGAAATCGTCTGGAGCAGCCTGATGGGAATTGTAGTCCCCACTTTAACATTTACATAAGGTTACAGATAAGATGAAGGGGGAGGTCAATATATATTAAAATCCTCTCTCACTGATCAATTTCACAAAATTAACTATACTCATAGCCACCGCACATGGCAAGCACTTGATAAATACATCTTCTTTGAGCTTTGCTGAACTTTGCTCTTTTTTTATTGTGCTTCTGTAGATGGCCTACATTGGCATAAGCCAGCATTTCTATGCTGTCAGTGCTGTAGTGAAACGGGGTGGGGGAGAGAGTAAGGTGCATTAAAATATTCTAGTTACTAGCCTATTTTTAATGTCAAATATCAACAAATAATTTGAAAAGATGTTTTTTCTACAAAGTCACCAAATTTCAGTCAAATCCATCAAGGCATTTTTGAGATTTTAGAGTATTTATTTTTTCTTGTGTGTGTTTTTTTTATTTACCCTTAAGTTCTAATATATTGACATTGCATTTCTTAAAAGATAGCTATTGATCTAAATGTACCATCTTGGCAAATTTCATGTTCTTAGCTAAATGGGAAGTAATTTTTTTGTTGATGAGTAATCGAGTCAGTTAGTTAACACACACAGTTAATATGTACATGTATAAGCATATCTACAGTATATGTATATATATATATATATATAGTATATATATATATACAGTATATATATATATATATACAGTATATATATATATATATATATATACAGTGTATATATATATATATACTATATATATATATATACAGTGTATATATATATATATATATAGTGTATATATATATATATATATATATACAGTGTATATATATATATATATATGTGTGTGTGTATATATGAGAGTAATACTAAGAGTACACAACACGTTTCGCCTTTAATGGAGCTTGTCAGTTATATGCAATTTTGTATCCCCTGTCAGTGCCTGAGGTGATTATTTCAGAATATTTGAAAATAAGTGGGGTGGTGAGTGAAGCCAGCAAGGGGCAAAGCCCCCAAGTTTATAATTAATTTAGACCACTTTGCAGAAATCTGTTTTCACTTTAACATTAGAGTCGGTTTCTGTTATCCAGTGTCAGAAAAGCCAGATTAAACCCACTGTGATTCACTTGTATAATAATATGTGAAAACTTCCATGGGGGCAAACATCTTTTAATAGGCACTGCATGATGAAGGGTCAAACCATAGGCGTTCTGAGTGGAAGAACCCAGCACCTTTTATCATCCATCCATCCATCCATCCATTTTCCAACCCGCTGAATCTGAACACAGGGTCACGGGGGTCTGCTGGAGCCAATCCCAGCCAACACAGGGCACAAGGCAGGAACCAATCCTGGGCAGAGTGCCAACCCACCGCAGGACACACACAAACACACCAAGCACACACTAGGGCCAATTTAGAATCGCCAATCCACCTAACCGGCATGTCTTTGGACTGTGGGAGGAAACCGGAGCGCCCGGAGGAAACGCACGCAGACGCAGGGAGAACATGCAAACTCCACGCAGGGAGGACCCGGGAAGCGAACCCGGGTCTCCTAACTGCAAGGCAACAGTGCTACCACTGCGACACCATGTCGCCCACCTTTTATCATAACATCCTAAATCTCAGGTTGCAATTCCATTACCCACCAGTGGGTCATACTTGTGACCTTTCAATTAGGTAATATGCTAGTGCTCCTACTGTAGAATAGTTTAAGCTGTTCTAATGAGATCTGTGTGATGGTTTTAATAGAAATATAACTTACAATGAATTATCAGTTGTAATAATTAGGCTTAACTGTTTAGTTAGGAGAATGATTTGCAAATTGTTTCACACAGTGCCAAGATGTGAAAGCCATGCTTTTCTCAGAAACACAGTGGGGTGCGTGTGTTGAAATAAAGATCAGTAATACCTTTTATTTCATGGAGGTTCCAACCAAACAAAGTACTATAATTTGTATTTTACAACAGACTCCTTCAGGGGAGTATCAAACTTTGATTCCCAATAATTTTTATAGTACTGTACTTTTAATTAAAAATGACAATATCCATACCTAAGTATAATTCATGTGCAACAGTTGAATGGTTCTCTGAATGAAACTGAAAAATGTCTGTTATTGTTACCATTACTCCCTTCTGAAATGCAATATGTTTGTTAACATTATGTTTGATTTTTTTTTTTCTAGGCCTTTATGAGCTCCTGGCTTCTTTGCCTGCTCAGCTTCAGCCTCATGTGGATAGACAGGAAGATCTGGCCTTCCTGCGGGAAATGTTTGGTGAAAAAAGCCTCCATTCGCTAGTAAAGGTGAGCCTTTTCTGCACTGTCTGTTTTGAAAAAGAAACTGGCAGAAAATAAGCTAGAAAGCACCATCTAGTTATCTAGCTGAGCTGCCTGATTGTCATGTCATTCACAATAACCTTCGATTCCTCCCTGACCAATCATGGCTCACATTCCTTTGGCTCAGCTTACTTGAACAGATACTTCCAAAAATACACAGATGATCGCATTTAATAGTCATAGTCTCTGGCACTGTGCTGTAATGAAGTCAACATCTGTGTTTTTGATTGTAGTCTGGTGGTGTATGCTGTAATACTATCTATGAGCAGGTTTTTTTAATACCAAATGTCTTTGAGTAAGTGTTGTTTAGTTTCTTTTTTTTCTTGTTTTTGCTTCAATTAATGTTTCAAACAGACGTGATATGAGCTGCTGTGCAAAGTCGACTTTTTTCAAGCTGCAATGAATTACTTGATGGAAAGGCTTAAAATTAGACTTGACCTTAAAGGCAAAAAAGAAGTATTTGTCCTGGCTGCTGTGCCTGGTGTTTGACTGAGATTGAATAAAATTTTATGATACATCAAGGATGGCAAGCACTGCAGAGAGGAAAATGGTTTTGTTTCTTAAATTTGGACTAAGGTAGCTTTTTTATCCATTTATGTTAGGGTTTAATACTTGTCTGTAGATATATGTGTTCACATTTTTTTTTTAATCTGGAAAGAGTGCTATAAGCAGAGAAATGATTTTAGGCAAATTTCAACATTCAAAAGTGTCTTTATGTAGAATTTATTATATATTTAAAAAATGTATCATCTAGCCTTTCTTTACCTGATGGTACCAGAATAATTTAAGCGATAATAATGAGATTAAAATGCTGTTTATTAAATACTAGGCATGATACTGGTCAAAACAATTAATAGTTAGCCAATAAAAGGTGTCATTTTGCTTGACTTTTCACTACAAAAATAATATATATATATAAAAAATACTTTTTAAAAACCACGCTTATATTAAGTTAAAAGTGTACTAAAAAGTAAAAAATAAGTCTCTCATACATCACTCGTAATATAAAATATTTTAACACTTCCTTTAATATTTCTATCTGTTACTAGGGCCATCAGTTGGTGAAATGTTTAACTATTCTTCATATGAAAATTTAATTTCTTAACATGGATTAATTGATCAGTTATTGAAACTGATTATTGATTAATGTATTTTCATCAGAAGTGAGTAAGTGTGCAACATTTCAAGTCATTTGTACAATAAGAAGTGGGTTAAATATCGGTTACAAAATTTGTACCAGACAACAAACAGGTGAAGTTAAAATAAGCGTGGTAATAATAAAAGCATTTTTGCTATCTCTTGCCCTCTGTGTATAGGTAATTCCTAATTATTTGTGTGTGTGTGTGTGTGTGTCTCTGTCAATTTTTTGGAGTCTCCTTTCTCACCTCCTGTCCAGTTTCATACTTGCCGTCTTTGAAGGCGACTCTCTTAGCATGCCTCATTCGCCCTTACCCCCTCCTTGTGTCTCTCTCAATCACACTTCCTTTTTTGTTGCATAACCAAAGCCAACCTGACCAATCAGTTTGCTCCGTGGGACTGGCGGCACCGACCTTAGTGATTGATTACATAGTAGACTAGCAAATCGTGCTTGTGAAAATTTCGCAAGAGTAAAAGCATTAATGAAATGATGATGAGGGAGAGATGAACATCACGTTCCTGTAAGACAGGAGATTATTTTAATAAGCAGTGACTTGTGAGAGGACTCGATATTAGAACAGTCACATGATTAGTATGGGATTTATTATAGTCAGTTACAACTGCATAAATATTTACAATATGAAGTGTAACATGAACAGGTTAACAGAACATATTGGATAAGAAGGCAAATGCAGGGCACAAGTGTGGCCATCAGGTAATGTAGTATACTGACGTCTACAATAATTGTTGGAAAAAGCAATTTGTTGCATAAACGTTATTGTCAGCAAAAATATTCCCCTGTATGTAACCCGTAAGTACCTGTACAAATGGCCATGGGTAAAAACAGGGCCTGGAAAATAAACTCCGACGTTATTAAACGTTTGTCATTGTCACTTGGCAATAGTCCTACAATAAGCTGAATGAATGGGGAATTACCTACGCCATAATATAAACAGAATATCCTGTCTTGAGTTGTCAGTGTTATGGAATCCCTGTAGTTTTTCTGTCATAATGTTTCTTGTTATCTGGCAGTTTTCTACTGTTCTTCAGAAAGGTTGTGTATGTAATTCATTTATCGCTCACTGTCTAGGTGCAAGACTTGCTGCTGCTGATCTTTGGTTAATGGCGTTTTGTGGTTTGTCATATGTTGTCTTTGTTCTAAGGCATCTTGCCTATTTTGTTGGTCTGGCGCGGTATAGATGTTTCTGCTTTTGTGAGTTGGTGGAGTATGTAGGCCAGCGAGACCTTTCCTGCTGGTCGCAGCTAGGCTGTATGTGCCTTTTCATTTTATCGGGAGGCTTATGTTGAAGTGAAGGAAAGAGGAGGTGTAAAATAGTAGTGTCTTAATGCAGTTTTGGTCAGTATCAAAGTATGCACTGAATAAACAGTCAAATACCACAGTCGATAACTGGTCACATTGAAGGACTGAAGACTTGCAGATAAGCCCAAGACCTGTGTTCTGCCAGGAATACAGATTCCTCGCTATTTCTGTAGAGGGCTATAGTAGTTGTGGCAACCATTGTTTATATCGAGCACGGACGGACACAAGCAAAATAATATAAGGATTTCTAATGAGTTCATTGGCACTTGCCATTTGTTGAATATAAAATGTAATATACAGTCTAACTTGTTTTTTTAAGCTTTGTTCTTCTGTCTTTCAGTATGTTCAAAATAAATGAAGGGTTAAGATCAGTAACAAGCTCTTCCCTAAATTTGTTCTTGATCTTGCCCAACAACTCCAAGAAGTGACATGTTTTAGCAGCAGATCTACCACTTACACAATTTGTCAAGGCAAGCTGATGAATAGCTGACCCTGCACTCTGACCTCCAAAGATCACGCAAAAAGACAGTTTCCCTTTAGGGTTTAATGCAGTGTACCAAAGAAAAAAATTAAATAGCTTCAGCATTTCTAACCACAACTGAATCCAAATTTCATTCTTTCACAGTTAGGTGATCATCTATTTGTTCTCTTTCACATGCACAAAGGGTTTTTGTAACACCTCTGCAGAGATTCTTTTTAATGTGGACTGAGTATAATTTTTAATTGTCTATCACTACTTTAGTTTTCCTGTTCTTCGAGAGAGAGAACTTTATTTATACTCAAGGAGAAATTAGTTTTTTTAGATAGATAGATAGATAGATACAAACCGAATTCCAAAAAAGTTGGGACACTAAACAAATTGTGAATAAAAACTGAATGCAATGATGTGGAGATGGCAAATGTCAATATTTTATTTGTAATAGAACGTAGATGACAGATCAAATGTTTAATCCGAGTAAATGTATCATTTTAAAGGAAAAATATGTTGATTGGGTGTCAACAAATCCCAAAAAAGTTGGGACAAGTAGCAATAAGAGGCTGGAAAAAGTACATTTGAGCATAACGAAGAGCTGGAAGACCAAAAAACACTAATTAGGTCAATTGGCAACATGATTGGGTATAAAAAGAGCTTCTCAGAGTGGCAGTGTCTCTCAGAAGCCAAGATGGGTAGAGGATCACTAATTCCCACAATGTTGCACAGAAAGATAGTGGAGCAATATCAGAAAGGTGTTACCCAGCGAAAAATTGCAAAGACTTTGCATCTATCATCATCAACTGTGCATATCATCATCCGAAGATTCAGAGAATCTGGAACAATCTCTGTGCGTAAGGGTCAAGGCCGTAAAACCATACTGGATGCCCGTGATCTCCGGGCCCTTAAACGACACTGCACCACAAACAGGAATGCTGCTGTAAAGGAAATCACAGAATGGGCTCAGGAATACTTCCAGAAACCATTGTCAGTGAACACAATCCACTGTGCCATCCGCCGTTGCCAGCTGAAACTCTACAGTGCAAAGAAGAAGCCATTTCTAACCAAGATCCACAAGGTCAGGCGTTGTCACTGGGCCAGGGATCATTTAAAATGGAGTGTGGCAAAATGGAAGACTGTTCTGTGGTTAGTCGAGTCACGATTCAAGTTCTTTTTGGAAATCTGGGACGCCATGTCATCCGGACCAAAGAGGACAAGGACAACCCAAGTTGTTATCAACGCTCAGTTCAGAAGCCTGCATCTCTGATGGTATGGGGTTGCATGAGTGCGTGTGGCATGGGCATCTTGCATGTCTGGAAAGGCACCATCAATGCAGAAAAATATATTCAGGTTCTAGAACAACATATGCTCCCATCCAGACGTCATCTCTTTCAGGGAAGACCCTGCATTTTTCAACAAGATAATGCCAGACCACATTCTGCATCAATCACAACATCATGGCTGCGTGGAGAAGGATCCGGGTACTGAAATGGCCAGTCTGCAGTCCAGATCTTTCACCTATAGAGAACATTTGGCGCATCATAAAGAGGAAGGTGCGACAAAGAAGGCCCAAGACGATTGAACAGTTAGAGGCCTGTATTAGACAAGAATGGGAGAGCATTCCTATTTCTAAACTTGAGAAACTGGTCTCCTCGGTCCCCAGACGTCTGTTGAGTGTTGTAAGAAGAAGGGGAGATGCCACACAGTGGTGAAAATGGCCTTGTCCCAACTTTTTTGGGATTTGTTGACACCATGAAATTCTGAATCAGCATATTTTTCCCTTAAAATGATACATTTTCTCAGTTTAAACTTTTGTTCCGTGATTTATGTTCTATTCTGAATAAAATATTAGAAGTTGGCACCTCCACATCATTGCATTCAGTTTTTATTCACGATTTGTATAGTGTCCCAACTTTTTTGGAATCCGGTTTGTAGATAGATATGCACAAACATCTGACTTGGCAGTCCCATCCCCAGTGAGGCATTATACAGGTGTATTGTTGTTAATATAGAGGAGCCCCTGTAAGTGTTTCTTGACACAGTTCTGCTGAATAATTTGTTAGCTGAAACTCCTCAGTGTTAGTGTGTCAGAGAATGAATGTTCAGGATTGCCCATTGTTCTTACCAACCAATACATTTCATATGTTCAATGCACTTGCACCTAGGATCACTTCCTGTGATCCAACTGTAATGCCAGTAGTTTTGTCAGACTTCACCAAGGTACGGCTGTTAATGAAGTCTTCCTATTAGGAACTGTTCTCTCTTCCTTCACCAAGATTGACCTAGAAGAGAAGAGAACTTGGTTCTCGGCTTCCAATCTTCCAGTGGTTAAAATGGAGCAAATATGAAGGAAGTAAAGCGGGCTTCAACACATTGTAATCTTTAAGCATTATTCAAATAGGAAGTGCCATAAACAAAAGCAAAATCAAGTGTGAACTCCATACAAGCTGTTACTGCTATATATTTAGGCAGCTCATTTCTTGTGTGGCTTGAAGTGTTAAAAGTAACTCTGAGCATTCTTGAATCACTTACTCCTCCTTCGCCATTCTTCTCTCTCTCCTTCTTTTCTCTCTTCTTCTGTCTTGTTTTTCTTATTGGCTGTTTTTTTTATTCTTATAAAGCTCTTTGCCAGTATCCAAGGTTCATAAAACTAGAATCATTTTTCCAGAATCAGCTGCTATAACTCCTGCTTTTGACATCACAAATGGGAGCCAACAGCAAAGCATGTTTGTATAACTGCATGTATAGCTTAGAAACAGCTTTTGATATATACATTGTGGCATCATCTGTGCATATACATTTGATTTAAGTTAGCTATTATCTCCATCTACAAAAACATGCTCATTCAAGCAATACCATAGACTTACTTTTAAGCTATTTATGGAAATATGTAATTCTTAAGCAAACATAAAAGCAATAATAGACAAGGTACAACTTTCACTAGCCAAATAATGAGCATAACAGAATGTTTTAGAATAGAAAGGAGTAAAATGTCTTTGTAAGGGTCCATGCTGATAGTCAGTTTTAATAAGAATAAAACACTCTAAAAGGCAGTTACTTACTATACTGACTGCACTGAACAGGTCTGGCCAAAAGGACAACTGTTTTTGTACATCAAAATTTTGCATGTCTGGTCCTGGAGGGCCATAGTGGCTGAAGATTTTTTTATCCCTGTCCAGTTGCTTAATGAGAAGTCTGGTTTTACTGTTGAAACACTTATTGCTTAAGCAACATTTGTGTGCTTCTTTTTAGTTGTCTTGCTTGTTAAAGTTGCCTACCCTTGGTAATTTTAGTCTCGGTCAGCTGCATTCATTTTAATTGCTCCTTATTAGCAAACAGATGCACATAATGAAAGGAGCCAACAATTCTCCATCCAACTTATTTCCATTTACACCTGGATATATGCATTGTGAGCTATCTGATTTAGTAAAATATTTGGAAGGAAACCGAAAAGAAAAAAGTAAAGAACTGAGAATTACTAGTCTGCTTCAGGCAACAAATCATTTGGATGATATTCTTGGAAAGGGAAAAATCTATAATGTAAAAACTACCTCACATGACAGTATGAAAACACTAACCAGCCATAAAATTAAATAAGATCTATTGTTGGCAAGAACTGGTTTCTAATTTAGCAAACAGGTTGAGAGAAAAATCTGCAGCCACAATGCCTCCTCCAGAACCAACTTTGCAGACCCCTGCTTTGCATGGAATAGGGGCATTCCTGATGCATCAATATCAGAAGTGGTCCATGTGAAGGGCATTAATAGCTCACTTAATTTGTCTAATGACTATTACATGGGCACTTTCCTAAAGTCAAGATGATGACAAATTAAGGTGAGCATAGTATATAGCAGGATACTTGCATGTGGAAGAAGAAGAGGTAGCAGGAACATACTGCATGGTTTCCAGAGCGGTGCCAATACAACCTGTGTGTTATTTTATTTTGGAAAATATCTCAACTGTACTGACCCATTACCATAGTAAATAATAACTGTTTCATCCCTTGTACCTCTTATAGCCGAAGCATAATTTGGATGGCAAGAGATCCTTGTTTCCTGTGGTACAAAGAATGAAAAAAATGAAAGAACTTTCCCAAGTTGTACACAAATCCATCTTTGTGACCACTATATTTAAGAAGCATAAAGGTGACATCCAGCTGGCTGAGGATACAAAGAGTTGGGTCTTTGAATGCCTGATGATTATTTTAGGGAAACTAAATATTAGCTGCACTGTGTCTCCACCCTGTCCTTTTATGAAGGAGAGTAATTTAATTTTATCCAGCTGTTGTCTTTGGCAGCTGATGTTTAAAGATGGACACTTTTGTAAATATGTATTTTTTAAATAGGAGCACAGCTTGATTTTTCAGCTAATATTAAAGTAAAACAGTATAAAATTATGTAAATGTTTTGGCTTCTTTAGAGTGTGTATACCATACATTTCCTTATTTCTTATAGCAAGTATCATGGGTGTTAAACTCCGTTTTATTGTGGGCCAAAAATGACCTGGCTGGAATGCATCAACAAACAGCTACTGCCATGTTTTCTTTACAAACAAGACACACGCCTGTATACTCATCACAATCATCAATTCTGCCTTGGGTGTCTCTCTTGACACAGTCTTTCCTCTTTAACTGCTTTTCTTTTTTTTTTTTTTGAACATTGCAGCAGTTTAGGAGAGCTACTAGCAGCCACAAAACCGAAGTCAGCATTGAGTGGGAAAACGGTGTCAATGCATATAGTCAAGGGAGAGCAGTAGTCCCCCACACATGCGAGGAGTTGTAGCTAAACCAAAATAGATTTGTTTACTTGTACGTCACAGTTGGATGATACTTGACAACATTCAAGAATGGCTGCACACACATGCTAGTGATGGAGCATGCAGACCACATTCAGAGTCTTGTCAGAAAAGGGTGGTGATGACACAACTGGAAATGCAATTGTACTTTCTATCCACATACAACAATTCACTCAATGGAAGAAACAAATCTTGTAGGGTTGAGCTACCCTCAACTCCTTCTTCTCCTGTCTCTGTCACATCTTTGGCATCATACTGAAACACTAAAGTTCTTTAAAGCAGTGTGGCACTTCACCTTCCTTTCACTTTTTTCTTGTTCGGTCCTTATTAGCAGCAATTTTGCATTCTAACTACTGGTTAATATCAGTGGTGCACTTTGCTGCTTCAATAAATATGAGCAGATACTCTATATGGATACAAAAAGTCATATACAGTGATCCCTTGCTGTATCGCGCTTTGACTTTCGCGGTTTTGCTCTATCGCGGATTTTATATGTAAGCATATGTAAATGTATATTGCGGATTTTTCGCTGATTTCTGATTTCGGATTTCTGCGGACAATGGTTCTTTTAATTTATGGTACATGCTTCCTCAGTTTGTTTGCCCAGTTGATTTCATACAAGGGACGCTATTGGCGGATGGCTTAGAAGCTACCCAATCAGAGCACGTATTACATATTAACTAAAACTCCTCAATGCTATAAGATATGCCTCCTGCGCGGTGCTCGATTGTTTGCTTGTCTCTGCCTCTATCTCTCTCTCTCTGAAATTCTCTGCGCCTGACGGAGGGGGTGTGAGCAGAGGTGCTGTTTGCACAGAAGCTGTTTGCTTAGAAGATACGAACGCTCCTGTAAAAAATGCTGAAAGGCTACCTTCGCATTGATCCCTTCATTGCCGCTGCTTTATCGCGGTGCTTGCATACTTAAAAGCGCAACAGCCCTATTGATTTTTCATTGTTTACTTTACTCTCTCTCTGACATTCTCCGCTCCTTACGCGCACTTTGAAGAAGAAGATATGTTTGCATTCTTTTAATTGTGAGAATGAACTGTCGTCTCTGTCTTGTCATGGAGCACAGTTTAAACTTTTGACTAAAGGGTGTTATTTCATGTCTAGAGGGCTCTAATAATGTTAAAAAACGTATTTAGAAGGTCGTAAACAGGTTTTCTATGCTCTAACTGCGAAAATATTAGATTTATAAATAAAGAATCCTACTTCGTGGAAATTCATTTATCTGTCTGGAGCGGATTAACCGCGATAAACAAGGGTTTACTGTATAACTGTGCGGAGAATATTTATAAACAGTGTGGGAGAGTTTCTAAGGGCTTAAAATATATAAAAATAATCATACAAACATATGGTTTCTACTTCGCGGATTTTCACCTATCGCGGGGGGTTCTGGAACGCAACCCCCGCGATCGAGGAGGGATTACTGTAAAACAAACGTCCAAAGGCACGGTCTGGCCTTGAGTTTGACACTTCTGCCATACTTTCTCTTTTGTTTCTGTGCTCCGTATGATTGACCATAAATTTCTCACTCACCTTTTGTAAATGAGATGAAGATGCATGAAAGGAATACTCTACCCAAAAATAAGTACGTCAGGGTGCTCCTCTGTTAGAGAAAGCAATTATATTTAAAGAGTTGGTATATAGAAGAGTATGCAGTATGAGGGAGGTTTGGTCTTTAATTGTTATAGATGGAAAATCAGTTACTTGAGTGTTTCACTACACCTGTCTATTTTGAATACGACAGAATAATAAAACGTCATAAGAAGTTAATACAAAATGTAATTACATTAATACCTTGTCAAAAACAATATTATGAATTCTCTAACTTACATTCTGTAAATGTTATTTTTTGCATTTTTGTTTACGTATGATTTGGGGTATTTTTCTCATTTTCAATTATTAGACGATTCTCTTTATTCTTGATTTTTATGAAGCTCTTTTTTGTACATTTTTTTATTTCTTTCAACATTCATTATCGGCTCTTGCCACTCTTTTTCTATCGTGATGTAAAATTCGATGTTTTTGAATAGATGATTTTCCTTTATGTATTGCCATTAGCACCGAGAGTGTCGTAGGGTGGTACAGAGAGAGGATGTGTGCAGTAAGAGTAATAACTGGGTGAGCGGTGTGGAGGGGAGTGGTCAATTTGGACATGATGGAGAACTTTTTTTAATATAATAGGGAGATTAGTTACCCTATACAGTTTGTAGTGGTGGCCAAGAAAACAACTTTATTCATACATGTTTTAGTGAAGAAAGAACAAAACAAAGTTTCAGTGGTAACTAATGCTGGACAATAAAAAACATTATCAGTAACAGTAATAACTTGAAAATAAAAGTAATGTACAAACAGGAAGCCTATCACCCCCTTCACATAGGATAATGCTTTTGAACTGAAGACCTGCCTCTCTCCCTCGTTCTTTTTGGTCAAGAGTTCTGTCTTCAATTCAAAAGCGTGTCCCCGTGTGGAGGGATTTCCTGTTTGTAGACCTTTTTTTATTTTTTGGAGTAATTTTATTTAACAGGATTTTAGCAAAAGCATTTTTACTCTGCACCCTCTGCCACCATAACCTGTCATCTATAGGGAAGGAGCAAAACCTTTAGATTCATCAAAAATTTCGATCTCCAGTTTTGGATGGATCTCGACCTTTTAGGGTCCCATTAACCCGAAAACATTGATATCTCGTTGATGGGTGTGTCTGTCTCTCTGTGTCTGTGTGTGTGTGTATTTGTGTGTCTCTGTGTCGCATTTTCTTGAAGATGGTCTTGGGCTAAAACGGCTGGACAGATAAATACCAAACACAAAACATAAGCCTCCTATGAGATGACGATGTGCAGATTAGTTTTTGAGCCAGAGGAAGGAAATAGAGGAACCCTCAAAAACCATAATTCTGGAATTAATTCTTCTCATCATTTGCTATTGTAATGGCCTGTTTTAGGATCACAAAGATCAGAATCAGAAAGGAAAATAATTACTGAAATGTTATCGAATAGTTTGGGTAACTTGGTTCCTAGGGCACAAAGCCTACTGACGCTCATGTCCAAATTTTTTGTTTTTCACGTTGGAAACCTACAATTGGATGACTTGACATGTGGATTAGGCAACACAAGTAACATGAGATTTCTTCATGGATGTGTTTTAAGATATTGCTTGCTATTATCCAGTGCTGGTCGCTATTTGGCCCCATTTTATCAGAAAACTTATGTCCCTTCTCAACACAATCATGAGATTAAAAATATTTTCTTAGCCTTCCGTGTAAACTACATTGGATAAGTAACAGATAAAAATAATGCCAAATACATTATTAAGGCAGGCGTTTTTCATATCTTAAGTACTGTAATTGCAGCATGGAAAGAACAGTTCAATTGACACAGTTCATTATGTGTGTGTGTGTGTGTGTTTCTTGCCAATGATGGATTACTGTGAATTTCCCCTTTGGATTAATAATATCTATCTATCTATCTATCTATCTATCTATCTATCTATCTATCTATCTATGGTGCTTTAATGATTTCTTATGTTGCTAAAAATTTCTGAATTAAAAAAAAATGTGTCAAGCAAATATATTTTATGCAGAACAATTTATCTGTATTAAGAAGCTTCGGTGTCATGTTTGAAGTCTTTCATGTTTTATTTGCTTACTGGCATTTTTCATTTAACAAATGAAGAATTACCGTATGCGTTCTCAGATTCCAGAATTATTAACAGAACTATGAAACACAAGTAGTAGACCCTAATAAAGAAGATATTGTAGTTATCTGACATTCAAGGCAGTAAGTTAGACATATGGAAGTTATCAGTCTTCACCTGCTTAATTGTTGCAGATCAGCTGTCAGGAGGCTGCAGCTACTGCAGACCGAAACACTTGACTAGACGAATTGTGTCAGAAAGCTTGTAGTCCAGTAAATGACCCTGCCATCCTGTATCAGTCAGGCAGGCTTGGTCTCCTTTGATTGATTATTTTTCCAATATCAACAGACACTGATATTGGGCAATGAATCTTATCACAAGAAAGTTCTCATTTTAAAATATTGTGGCATTCTGTAGATGTGGAAGGAAAATTGTAAATTTGTCTGTAAACTTTCTCCTCACTTGAGGGTGAAATTTAAAATGGCAAAAAAAAAACACAATACAAACCTATTAAGAAAACAACATAAAATGAAACAAAAAGCAAAATGTGTTTTTATGTTACTTGTTTTTCAAGGTGACACCGAAATCATGATTTGAATTCTTTCCCTAGATTACCATTGTTTTTTTCCTTGCTGGATGATGGGAAAAAGTTTTATAAATCATCTTGTATGAGAATCCTCTTTTTTTTTTATTTCCACTGACAGTCTTGCCTTCCTAATTTATGATGTGCTTTAATATGAGGAGTTTAAAAGATTTTGCCTTCTGGCATATATTTATTCAACTTTAATACAAATTATGTTGGATGACAATGTGAGGGATATCCTCGAGGATTTCAGATGATGATGTTAATCTTGTTTACTTGTGGATGATAAGAGTACCTGAGAATGGTAACATCTTATTTAAATTGTGTGATCAATTTATTAGGCCCACTTTCCCATACTAAAACTGCTCAGTCTTTGACATTTTTGTACGAGGAGACATTGTTATTTAGAGCTTTTGGATGAGTGCCAATGGATCATTTTTGTGTGTGCAGTTCATAAGAAATTTAACAAGAAAAAGACGACCATCCATCTCATCAAACTTATTTGTTTAGCTCATAGTTTGGGTCGCCGGCTTTTGAGTGGTGCAGGCTTCTTATCGTTGTTTTTAATGAGAGAGCGTCGCGTATGGGTTGCAAAGTGTCTAGTGGTGGGTAGCCGCTGGCAGTTTAAGCTATCAACATTGCTTCTTTGTGACTTTCAGCTGTGATTCTCAAAGTGAGAATGTCCTAACCCAAGGCTAAGAATGTCGGTGGCAAATCACCAAGGGGTAGTGTTATGACTGTCAGCGGTGATTCTCAGAAGGGGATCCCCCATGATCTCACCATCTTCATAGACTAGGTTTTGAAGACACTAAGACACTAAGAAAGGCAAGGATGTGTTGCAAAAAAAAAAAAAGTTTTAAAACTTACTGGTTTAGATTATAACTAAGCCGTCCTAATATCTCATCCACATCCGTCTTAAAAGTTGTCAAGGTTTCTGCTTCTATAACATGTCTTAGTAGCTTGTGCCAGATTCCCACAACTCTTTGCATGAAGATGTGCTTTCTGGCTTCCCCTCAATTTCCACTGGTGTCCTTGAGTATGTGATTAACTGTTAAGTTGAATGAATTCTGCTAAAACTAATAAAGGACATTGAATAAAGATAAAGGGTTTACCGTGGTCTAAGTGTACTGGGAACAGCAGTCCTGCAGTGGTATTCATGCATGACAGTATTGGAGGTGTATTAAGAAGAAGTCACCACAAATGCACAACCTACAGATACTGATTTTATAAATGGAAAGATGCAGTTGACTAAAGACACTGGTAGAAACTGGCACAGTTTGGCCAAAACCAGAGAGAGGCTAACATCTGTCATACAATAACAGTGGTACCTGAACAGATAAATCATTCCAGTTAATGTCCTAAACGACTTCCACACCTGTCAGATCAAAATAAGAAGTTATGCTTGTATGGATTAAGGATCAGGAGTACTTGACTGGGAGCAGAGAACTGGGAAACTGTTGTCAGCCGCAGTGGCTGCAGGTTTTTGCTCCAACCCAGTTGCTTAATAAAAAGCACTTATTGCTAAAGTAACACTTCTGCTTCACTTTAGTGATTTTGAGCCCTTATTGCTTAATTTTGTCTTAAACAGCTATTTTAATTGCTCCTTATTATCAATAACATGCAAATAACAAGAGAGAGCAGCATTTCTCCATTTAGCTTATTTACATTTACACCTGTGTGTATTTATCTACACTATTGGGTTTAATTAAATACTTGGAAGAAAAATGAAGAGAAAAAAGTGAAGGACTGAGAATTACTCGTCCATTTTAGCCTTCAAATCATTTGCATGATAGAAAGGGAAAGAAAATCTAGGATATGAGAATGACCTGACATAGCAGAGTTAATTTAATTTCATAGCTTGTTAGTGCTTTATTGGCAAGAATTGCTTTCTAATTAAGCAACCAGGTCAGAACAAAAACCTGAATGCGGCTCTCCAGGACTGGGATTGAGGACCCCTGGTCTAGTTAAATGACTTGGAGTTGTTGCTTATTAATATTAAATGGGCCCCAAGTTATGATGATAACCAATGAGTCTGGATTCCATTTGTTAGCAATTAAGACTTAGGGTGGCACTCTAATACTATTGGTTATATTCATGGTACTCATTGGGTTCCTTGACAAAAGTCAAATGACATTTTACTATATGGCAATATCTGAACTTAATTTCCAGCCATGGTGTTCTTATCTGCAAATAGGCATTTTCAGCAGATTAAAACCAAAAGCGTATTAAACTCCTGATTGAATTCAGCTTAATGGAACATCTCCAATTTGAAGTAGTAGTCCATCAAACAGTGCCCTATGTAATGTAGGACTGTGTCTTTAATACCTTGTTAAATTCATGGCACAGTAGATTTAGGCTGTTCTTAGAGTGAATGGTCTATTCATTTGGTGACCTGCTGCTCACATGCGGCCCAGAAGCAACCTCTGAGTGGCTCAGCCCATGGTACCGCCAGGGCTCAAGACTGCAACTAAAATGGTCTCAAATACAACCAAAAATAGGCTTTGGCAATTATTATTTCTACTTAGTTCGCCAGTTGCAAATGAAATCATTGAAACTTTAAACTAATTAAATTGGAACAGATGCAAAAGTCCATTTTTTTTTATTGTTAACATAGGTGTCGATACGGGCTACCCCTTGCATATCCCTGAGCTGCATAATGGCTAGTTTATATCCCACACTGGGTGCGAGGACGTGACAGCAAAAATGACATCAGACTTAGAGACGTGCGCAGGAAAATATTCCTAAGTACACGGTGCTGCTGACGGGACTGCCATGAATATCAACGACAGTTGTGCCAGAGTAATGAATGATGGGTTGAATATGACGCAACTGGTCATCAAAACAAAAGGTAGGCATGCAAAACATTTGAATTTCCTCTGCCCATCATATAGGTCCCTTGTTATGAATATATCTGTGCCCTGTGGAAGTAAGTTGTCCCATCTGATTTAGCACGGCACACTAAGGTGTGAATGTTACTGATTCCTTGTGTTCCCGTATCTTTGCATACCGTTTCTCTTTTGATTTAACACATAATCCAGGCAAGATGCCGGCCTGTCCGTCAGTAAACATGTACTTTATGAGCAGTCGCCTGCCTGCTGTTTCATCACGTACAGCAATGTGATGAAGTCTGCGTTTTAAGGTTGAAGATTTATTAGAATCATTTTACCAGGGTGCTCTGTGATTGAAGGCGGAGAATAAACTTTGTTAAAATCAAAAATGCCACTTTGTTCGTTGTTACTTCAGTCATTTTGGTCGTGTGCACTATACGTTCTGTTACCAATAAATTCTTCAATGGGAGCGCATCAACAAAGAAACATGGAAAATAAAATTTAGTAAAAAAAAAAAAAAAAAATAGTAATAATAATTATAAATAATTCATTAGGGGCAGCGGTGGTAGTGCTGCTGCCTCGCAGTTAGGAGACCTGGGTTCGCTTCCCGGGTCCTCCCTGCGTGGAGTTTGCATGTTCTTCCCGTGTCTGTGTGGGTTTCCTCTGGGCGCTCCGGTTTCCTCCCACAATCCAAAGACATGCAGGTTAGGTGGGTTGGCGATTTTAAATTGGCCCTAGTGTGTGCTTGGTGTGTGGGTGTGTTTGTGTGTGTCCTGTGGTGGGTTGGCACCCTGCCCAGGATTGGTTCCTGCCTTGTGCCCTGTGTTGGCTGGGATTGGCTCCAGCAGACCCCCGTGACCCTGTGTTCGGATTCAGCGGGTTAGGAAATGGATGGATGGAATAATTCATTACTTGACACCCAGGAACTCTGTACATAGACATTTTACAGACAAATCCATCCATTATCCAAATCATTCAAATAAATCTGCCAGTCCACTTTCACGCCATATGTGGTGCCTTGCTCTTAAACATTAACTTAGGTAGGTTTTTTTTTAGATTTATCCTCTGTCATATAAGTGATTAAAAACCATGTGAATGAAATAGTTGAAGTTCTATGGAAAACAAATAACACCTTGCCCATTTAAATTGGCCGAGGGAAACAAATTTTATTGCTAGTACTGTGCACTTTTTTGATTTTATGTACTTTGAGATACGCCTGGGTCAGATGTGAGCAAAAGGTTTATTTTTTTTTTATTTCAAAAGAAGAAAAAAATGTATTGCTATTACCCGAGATTCTGTTCATTTATAGATTTTTTTTTTTTTTAAATACATTTTTGATGTTCCTGTATCAGATGTGATCAAATGTAAAAGGGAAACAATTAATAAACATGACTGTTTTTTAAATACATTCATTTGTGTTGATTTAAAATTTGTCATTACCTGCTGCTTACTGGCTGCTGAGAATGTCTGCTAAATGTCAGCTAACATTTCTTGGTTTGAAATTGTAATTGAATAGCCCTTTGGTAGACCAACATATGCTGTTTTGGCAGGAAGGTGGAAGAGATATGGAACTTCAGACAACTTGTGCAACTCCTTTACACATTTGTTACATTATCAACATAACAGGCCGGTTATCAAGCTATTGAAGAGGTACTTATTAGTAATTATTAATAAATTAACAAAATTCATCACAGTTCATAAGTTAATACTTGGTGGAAACTTCACACTGGATAAATTTGGATCACAAAAGGAGGTAACTTTGGATAAAACAAATCTGAAAAATTCTTTCTTGAACTTATTTGCTAGGAATTTTTCTTGGTGTTACTTCTGTAGACTAACACGGCACATACATAGAATTAAACAACACAATATATGATACATAACACCATCACAACATTATATACAGTAAAACAGACACAAAACAATATAGAAAGGTAGAGTTGCACTCCTGCTCAGGATTATTAGGTTAACACAAACACCATTTATGTTGAATAATGGAGAATAGAAATCAGGATAAGACCAAGATGAATACGAGAGCTTGTTTAACCATCGTTACAACAGGTGGAAAGGAACTATTTATACATCTCACATTTCTTGCTTTTAGTCAACGATAGTATTTTCCTGTTGGTAATAACTGAAATAGATGGTTGCCCCGGGCATTTTAATCTTTGATTATATTTCCGGCACGTTTCCTGATCCGTTTCAAACTTTTCCTCCACTGTAACTCTGGAGAACAACATTTTAATGTTTTAAGGATTTGATGCATGTCTTCTGTAGGCTGAAGTTTTCCAGTGGTCCAATACTTTTTCCTTACCTTAATCAGTGTTCAATATTTGTGTTAATTACGTTGATTAAGTATTTACTTATGAGTAAGTGTATGTTTAATGCTGTGGTTTTGCGTGGAGATGTATAGTACGGTCATGAATACCAAACAGCTTTTCTGTATGAAGTGCATTTGTTTTGAGCATTAATCTTTGTGAAAAGCATCTCATAATGTTGCCTCTTTCTCAGACCTTATATTTCTTATGGGTTGACCTGGGTACTTTAAATTTGAGTTATTAATTATTCTCTGCTGTTAAAACTTTAACATCCTATTTTAACCACTTTATAGGATATCACTTTGCCTTGTCACATATGCATCATGTGTCAGTTTAATTAAAAAGTTACATTAATTATTTTTATGTTTTATAGGAAGCATCTGTGCAAATGTTCATTGCGTAACATAACGCGGTGCCACCGTTGACCAATATTGCAGATGGATATTATTTTCACTATACCTATTGCTAGAATTTACAATTTTAAGTTGTCTTGAGTCATCCATGGACTGCATTTATTATTATTATAATTAATAGTAATAATTTATTTCAAGAAAATTCATCCAAGTCAAACTTATAAAATAAATTACTTAAAAGTTATACTACAAATAAAAATCAAAAAAAAAAACAACCTAACAAAACAAAATTCTACCCTCTTATTTTGTGGCGTCTGACTTTGTTTGTTTTGTGATATGGACCGTTTTTATTATAGTGTCTGGGCTTGCGAGTGTCCTGATAAAAGCCAAGATCCAAGCCTTTAATGACCTCTTGAGCACGGCCATCAGCAGTGTATCTGTCTGCGTAGAGAGTGTCGACCTCATCGAGAGGTTTACTTACCTTGGTAGTAACATTCATGTCTCTGGTGACTCTTTCTATGAAGTCAGTAGACGGATTGGGATAGCATGGAGGGTCATGAGGTCACTGAAAAGGGGTGTGTGGTGCACCCGATATCTATGCAAAAGGACGAAGGTCCAAGTCTTTAGAGTCCTGGTGCTCCCTGTCTTGCTATATGGTTGCGAGACATGGATGCTATCCAGTGACCTGAGACAAAGACTGGACTCCTTCAGTACTGTGTCTCTCCGGAACATCCTTGGGTACCATTGGTTTGACTTTGTGTCGAATGAGCAGTTGCTCATGGAGTCCTGAATGAGGCACATACCTTCATTGTGAGGGAGCATCAGTTACGGCACTATGGTCATGTGGCGAGTTTCCACGAGGGTGATCCGGCTCGTAAGACCCTCATTGTTGGGGACCCAAGTGGCTGGACCAGGCCAAGGGGTCGCCCACGTACCGCCTGGCTATGGCAGATGGATGGTGATTTACAGAGTCTGCGACTGGACCGCGTGTCTGCTTAGGGGGTTGCCAACCGGGATCCTGAGTTGTTTCGTTGTGTAGTGGGTGTGGCAACGCACTGTACCAGTTCATGCACCTCAACTTGACTTGACTTTTTTCATGCATAAATAACTGTTGCTAGTTGTGTGCATCAGAAAAACCAACTTTTTTGCATTCAGAATTGTTTTTTAAGGCAGAGAGTTATAGATGTAAAGGATTTATGCAGAGCTGTGGAGTTGGGTCCATGAAAATGTACCGACTCAGACTAAATGTAAATTGCAATGTAGTGTGTTAAAATTTCCAATTTCACATATGCTGATTTGATTAAACTATTTTTTCTTCTAGAATTTTGGTAAAAAGTATAACTTCTTTTTGAATTTTGTAAGATTAGTCTTATTTCTAACGTTACTCTGTATTTGTAAGCCAGAGGTTCTTGCTTTGATTTAGCCTTTAAACCCGAACTTTAGCAGGGTGTTGATGATTCATGTTGGCAGTGATGAAGGGCCTTGTACCTTATGTTGTTTGTGTGCTTCAAATCAGCATAGTAAATATAGGAGGCCAATTACAAAAAGAGGAATCAGAGTCGAAGTTGTTGGTACCAGATATTGAGGTGTTGGAGTTGAAGGTTTTCTGTATCGACTCCACAGCCCTGATTCCATACAATTTAATAGAATTTAAAAAGTATGACTCCACGCTCATAAATTTATAGATAGACAGAACCTGATTTGCTTGTTATGATTTTCTTTAACAAGATCCTGTAGATTTTATGCATCTTTAAAAAGCAACATGTAATGAATAATTGTACTTACTTGAATTTGTACCAGACATTTGTTTTAACATTTTGTCAGTAACCTTGCTTTTACTTGTTAACATTTAAAATGCTCTCCCAGGAAATATGTGACAAACTGTTAATATTTACTTGAACCGAAGTACTTAGATGTAAGGGATTTCAAGTCTCTCAAAGCTGTCAGCGGCATAATTAGAGAGAGATGACATACAGTTCCTAGTTCTCCAAAATTTTCCATTCTTTTAATAACATGCCACATTTTTTTTAAAAATGTGTGTAATATTAGCAGTGCATTCAATATTCATTTTTTAATTTCACTTCTTCTCTGTTTCAAATTGCGGTTGTCAAGAATTTTATATGAGGAAAATTACAAGTTAAATAGTGATATTAATCCCAAAAAAAAAAATCTAAAAAGCAAGAAAGCATCTTCCAAAGGGCAGCACTGTTCTGTATACAGATAGCACCATGTAAACTATTGTATACCTCTTCTGATGTATTGGGACACATTATCTTCATCATCATCATCATCATTATTATTATATATTTTACTAGCCATCCCCCACAGCTTCACCCGTGTTTTAGTGAAACAGGACAGTGAGGAGTGCCCAGCCCAGCTCTCTACTCCTGACATCACTATTCCCCCTCCCCTCGGCCCACAGCCTCTGTCTCGGATTAACACAAATATATCTCTTCTACAAGTGAACTATGATTCTTAGCACAGTGAGAGAAGTCACAAAATCAACTGGAATATTCAAGCAAATTATAGAAGAAAAAGATCTAAATCCATTAAGTAGTTCTATCATTCGCTAACTAAGCGGAGTTAAGGTTTTACACCCCGTAGCAGACGTGTGAGTGAGGAGGGCCCTGCCAACCGCAGCGCAATGAGTCTTTCTCGGATTTGCTCTAATAAATCGGTACCACAAGCGAACTATGATACTTAACGCAATGAGAAAGTTGCAAAATCAATGGAATGTTGAAGCAAATTATAGAAAAAAACCTGATCTAAATCAGTTAGGTAGTTCTCTCATGAAAAGCGAACAGACATACAAACGGGTCTAAAATACTATAAGAAATTTTGCGCTTGGACCACGAAATTTTTAAAACCGTTTGTTAGTGAGCACCTATGGGCTAAGGGTAACCTACATTCCAAATTTCAAGTCCTCACGGTTTAGGAGATTTCGTGATGAGTGAGTCAGTGGTATTTGGCTTTTTTATTTATATATATATATATATAGATAGATATATATAGATATAAACTGCTCAAAAAAAATTAAAGGAACACTTTGAAAACACATCAGATCTCAATGGGAAAAAGAAATCCTCCTGGATATCTATACTGATATAGACTGGGTAATGTGTTAGGAACGAAAGGATGCCACATCGTTTGATGGAAATGAAAATGATCAACCTACAGAGCCCTGAATTCAAAGACGCCCAAAAATCAGAGTGAAAAATTATGTGGCAGGCTAGTCCATTTTGCCAAAATTTAATTGCAGCAACTCAAAATTGTATGCAGCACTTTGTATGGCCCCTGTGTTCTTGTATACATGCCTGACAACATCGGTGCATGCTTCTAATGAGATAAGAGACAGATGGTGTTGTGGGGATCTCCTCCCAGATCTGGACCAGGGCATCACTGAGCTCCTGGACAGTCTGAGGTGCAACCTGGTGGCATTGGATGGACCAAAACATAATGTCCCAGAGGTGTTCTATTGGATTTAGGTCAGGAAAGTGTGGTGGCCAGTCAATGGTATCAATTCCTTCATCCTCCAGGAACTGCCTGCATACTCTCACCACATGAGGCCAGGAATTGTCGTGCACCAGGAGCCACTGTACCAGCATAGGGTCTGACAATGGGTCCAAGGATTTCATCCTGATACCTAATGGCAGCCAAGGTGCCTTTGTCAAGCCTGTAGCGGTCTGTGTGACCCTCCATGGATATGCCTCCCCAGACAATCATTAACCCACCACCAAACTGCTCATGCTGAATGATGTTACAGGCAGCATAATGTTCTCCATGGCTTCTCCAGACCCTTTCACTTCTGTCACGTGCTCAGGGTGAACCTGCTCTCATCTGTAAAAGCACAGGGCACCAGTGGTGCATCTGCCAATTCTGGTATTCTATGGCGAATGCCAATCGAGCTGCATGCTGCTGGGCAGTGAGCTCAGGGCCCATTAGAGGACATGGGGCCCTTGGGTCACCCTCATGAAGTCTTTCTGGTTGTTTGGTCAGAGACATTCACACCAGTGGCCTGCTGGAGGTCATTTTGTAGGGCTCTGGCAGTGCTCATCCTGTTCCTCCTTGCCCAAAGGAGCAGATACTGGTCCTGCTGATGGGTTATGGACCTTCTATGGCCCTCTCCAGCTCTCCTAGAGTAACTGCTTGTCTCCTAGAATCTCCTCCATGCCCTTGAGACTGTGCAGGGAGACACAGCAAACCTTCTGGCAATGACACGTATTGATGTGCCATCCTGGAGAAGTTGGACTACCTGTGCAACCTCTGTAGGGTCCAGGTATGGCCTCATGCTACCAGTAGTGACACTGACTGTAGCCAAATGCAAAACTAGTGAAGAAACAGTCAGAAAAGATGAGGAGGGAAAAATGTCAGTGGCCTCCACCTGTTAAACCATTCCTGTTTTGGGGTCATCTCATTGTTGCCCCTCTAGTGCATCTGTTGTTAATTTCATTAACACCACAGCAGCTGAAACTGATTAACAACCCCTCTGCTACTTAACTGACCAGATTAATATCCCATAAGTTTCATTGACTTTATGCTATACTCTGATTAAAAAGTGTTCCTTTAATTCTTTTGAGCAGTATATATATATATATATATATATATATATATATATATATATATATATATATATGTATATATATAGATATAGTTAGATAGATTAAAAAATTCCTTTTGAAATACCCAAGGACACTGTACATTAGTATAAAATATTAAAACCTGTCATTAAATATTCCAATATGTATACATAGTTAACGAAATCAATAAAAAGCAATATTAAAAAGTTGTTTTAAGTTTAACTTTGAAAACAGAAAGTGAGGTACAAATACAAAGCTCCAAAGGCTTTGCATTCCATAACCATGGGCCCGACACACTAAAAGCTCTATCCCCCCATCGTATGCAATTTGCACAGTGGAATGGTTAACAGCATAGAATCAGAAGAGTGACTTGAACATGATGGAACATATGGCTTCAATAAAGAAAAGAGATTAGGTGGGGCCAGACCATGAAGTACCTTAAAAACTAAGAGGAGAAGTTTAATATGGATGCAAAAAAGGAGAGGCAACCAATGTAATTTTTGAAGTGTAGGAGTTTAATATGCTCTAAATGTGTAACAACCCATGCTGCTGAATTTTGGACATACCCTTGTCTGTTTAGGCACCACCAGTAATGTAACCTGGGGTCATTCAGAGTTTTGGGTTTTTAAACATCAGACACTCACCGAGGTGACCCTGCCAATGCTGATCAAGCACGATACTCTGTGGCAGTAGCAATCACACTCTATGGCTCACTTTTTCTAATTCACAGTGAACTAGTGGATGGTTTTTCCACCAATAGTATGCACTTGATGGCCTCACCACGGCCATACCTAACATACTGTAGACAATGCTGAAGGACTTGCTTGCAAAACCCATGCAGCCCACCTCTACTGGTTCACATTGAGCGTTTCATCACGGGCTGTGATAGTGCACCACAAGGTCTTCATACTCCTGCCTAGGGATGGGTATCGTTTAGGTTTTATCCGATACCGGTGCCAAAACGGTACTTTTGAAACGGTGCCGGTGCTTAAACGGTGCTCGAACCGGTGCTTAAAAAAATAAAGAACACAAACTTCGTCCAAAACCTCTTGTGTTTTTATTTTTCCCAGTAATTTTTTTTAAACAAAATTATAACAAACCTAGCCCTTTCTGTCAATAAAACATAACTTCTTTGGTTGGAACCAGTGCTTAAACAATTGAAAACACAAACTTTGTCATGAAACCTGTGATGTTTAGCAGTTTTTTTGCAAGAAGATAATCATATTAGCCTTTTCTGGAGCTATACGGCATCGCTCTTAATGGCTGATGGCATGCCCAGCACAAGAGAAAACTCTTTCAGAAGGCGTTGATGACGCTGGGACACATAAATAAAACATATAAACCAGTTCCCAGAATAAACAGAAAATACATTTGAATTTTCATTAATTTTTTTCTTCCAGATAAAAAATAAAAACATATAGCTCACCTTTTATTCAAATATAGTTTACTTATAATATTTAGAGAAGACTTACAAAGCTAAGCAGCTATGAACATATTAACCTTTACAGTATTATACAGTCTATTTTTTTTTTATATAAGAGTAATACAACATTTTTCACCTGAATGATGGTGACTCCACCGTTGAAAATGGATGGAGTTCTTTGACTATAAATTTTGTCATTGCCCTATGAATTTCGTCCACTTTTTCTTTCGTTATTTTAGCCTTTTTGGCCAGGGTGAAGGGAGTATCTGCCATCAAACAAGAAGACAGCCGCATGTAACTACGACGGTGTTTGCTAGTTCACCTTACATGCATTAATGTAATAACGTGGTTCAACGTAAATTGCACGAACAACATTAAGCTACTCACCCAGAGAAGAACGGGTGCTGCTGCCATCATCATCTTCAGTTATCATTTCTGCTACACTGGCAGGGCTAGGGGCCGGACTCTCCTCCTCGGGTTCTTGGATGTTGCTAACTCCGAGAACAGGCACCACACCCACAGTAGATGTGCTCGGTGTGATGTCTTGCTGCAAGTTATCAAATGCGGTGCATTTTTCGGCTTTTAAAAAAACGCCATGCGACGCCATGTGTTTCATTAGATTTGAGGTGTTACCTCCTTTGCACATTATTACCTTTAAGCATTTGTTGCAGGCTGCTGAGTTTATATCTTTTGCTGTGAAGTACAGCCACACTCTCGACTGCGCTTCGGCATTTTAGCTCTGCTCTAAAAAAAAACCCGTACATACCTGGGCCCGCCTACTAGATTTCTCAGGGAAAAAAGCACCGAAATGAAGCACCGAATTGTGCGCTGCTTTTCGGTCTGGTTACTACCGTTCATGTCAGCACCGGTTCCACAATGGCACCGGACACCGGTACCCATCCCTACTCCTGCCATTTTCTCTTATTAGTCCCCTTCATTCTGTCTTCCTAGGGAACAGTGAGATCCAACATGTCCACCTGCTTAATTGACATGAACTGAAGGGCAATAATAGGCTTCAAGGTGGTTATGCAAAAGTGCAGAAATCTCAATTACTTCTCTAGATCGACCATCTTGTACAGTTTCAAGAATGCCAGAAGCTGCCCACTTCTAAGGCTGGGGGGTTGCTCTCTTTGCCCCACAAATCTAACAACAGACCTTGATGGCTGTAAGCTCCTGATGTTACCACTGGCATGTGAGATGGTTTTTGCTGACTCCATGGCCACATAGTAATGTCTCCACCAATAGCATCCTTCTCCCAGTGCCTTGGGGAAACTACTAGTCATATGCTCCAGTGTCTCTCACCTTTGGCATGATGGACATGCAAGTGTTTGTGCCCTACTGCACATGTAGAAGTTGGATGGGTGAGGTAAAACGTCACAGACCGCTCGGATCAGGAAAACAATATGGCGAGGTGTCGTTTTCTAGAGCTGAGGCAAGTGACCTTGCGTTCTAGCACTGCTTCCCATCCTGTTCATGCTCTTTGCTGCCTAATGGTAATGGTAACTGCTCTGCTGGCATAATCTTTCTCAACTTCCTCAACCCGCTTAATGTGCACTACAGTACTTATGAAAAGTATTCACCTCTTTGACATTTGTGCTTTTTATTATTTTACAACATTGAATGACACTGAATTTAATTTGGCTTTTCTTGGCACTGAACACCAGAAATAAAAAAAAAAAAAAGACGCATCTGTAATGAGTAGTCTATATTAATCTATACTAATAAAAGGCAAAGCCCTCACTGACTCATCACTAATTCTCCAACTTCCCGTGTAGGTAGAAGGCTGAAATTTGGCAGGCTCATTCCTTACAGCTTACTTACAAAAGTTGGGCAGGTTTCATTTCGAAATTCTACGCGTAATGGTCATAACTGGAGCCTATTTTTCTCCATATACTGTAATGGACATTAGCCCGATGGCCGTGGGGGGCGGAGCTGCGTGTGACATCATCATGCCTCCCACGTAATCACTTGAAGTGACTGTGACCGCAGTACCTAGAAAAGAAGGAAGAGCCCTGAAGAAAAACGCCGTATACTTTATTTGCAAGATGCAAGTTTAATGAGAAGACACGAGGTATAAACGAGACTTTGGATATGTACATATGTATATGTATATATATATGTATATATACAGTGTATATGTGTATATATATATATATATATATATATATATATGGTCATGAAAATAAGGAAAACACATTGAATGAGGAGTTGTGTCCAAACTTTTGGCCTGTACTATAGATAGATATAGATATACAGTATATAGATATATAGATAGATGTATATATGTCTGTGTGTATATATATATATATGTACAGTATATTTATCTGTATGTATGTATATATGTAGATATGTTTATATGTATATATGTGTATGTATAAATGTTTATATGTGTGTGTATGTGTGTGTGTATATATATATATATATATATATATATATATATATATATATATATATATATATATATATATATATATATATGACAGCAACACTCATATCAATGACAAAACAATTACACTCACCTAAAGGATTATTAGGAACACCATACTAATACGCTGTTTGACCCCCTTTCGCCTTCAGAACTGCCTTAATTCTACGTGGCATTGATTCAACAAGGTGCTGAAAGCATTCTTTAGAAATGTTGGCCCATATTGATAGGATAGCATCTTCCAGTTGATGGAGATTTGTGGGACGCACATCCAGGGCACGAAGCTCCCGTTCCACCACATCCCAAAGATGCTCTATTGGGTTGAGATCTGGTGACTGTGGGGGCCATTTTAATACAGTGAACTCATTGTCATGTTCAAGAAACTAATTTGAAATGATTCGAGCTTTGTGACATGGTGCATTATCCTGCTGGAAGTAGCCATCAGAGGATGGGTACATGGTGGTCATGAAGGGATGGACATGGTCAGAAACAATGCTCAGGTAGCCCGTGGCATTTAAACGATGCCCAACTGGCACTAAGGGGCCTAAAGTGTGCCAAGAAAACATCCTCCACACCATTACACCACCACCACCAGCCTGCACAGTGGTAACAAGGCATGATGGATCCATGGTCTTATTCTGTTTACGCCACATTCTGACTCTACTATTTGAATGTCTCAACAGAAATCGAGACTCATTAGACCAGGCAACATTTTTCCAGTCTTCAACTGTCCAATTTTGGTGAGCTCGTGCAAATTGTAGCCTCTTTTTCCTATTTGTAGTGGAGATAAGTGGTACCTGGTGGGGTCTTCTGCTGTTGTAGCCCATCCGCCTCAAGGTTGTGCGTGTTGTGGCTTCACAAATGCTTTGCTGCATACCTCGGTTGTAACGAGTGGTTTATTTTAGTCAAAGTTGATCTTCTATCAGCTTGAATCAGTCGGCCCATTCTCCACTGACCTCTAGCATCAACAAGGCATTTTCGCCCACAGGACTGCCGCATACTGGATGTTTTTCCCTTTTCACACCATTCTTTGTAAACCCTAGAAATGATTGTGGGTGAAAATCCCAGTAACTGAGCAGATTGTGAAATACTCAGACCGGCCCGTCTGGCACCAACAACCATGCCACGCTCAAAATTGCTTAAATCACCTTTCTTTCCCATTCTGACATTCAGTTTGGAGTTCAGGAGATTGTCTTGACCAGGACCACACCCCTAAATGCATTGAAGCAACTGCCATGTGATTGGTTGATTAGATAATTGCATTAATGAGAAGTTGAACAGGTGTTCCTAATAATCCTTTAGGTGAGTGTACATTAACAATCATGTTATGTTATTTTTAAAATGTTTCCTTTTCTTTTTCATAACTTCTTTAACACACTACTTCTCCGCTACGAAGTGCGGGTATTTTGCTAGTTACAAATATAAAACACAAAATAATGGATCACATAAATATTCGACTCTTCAAGTCAGTACTAAGCAGGTGTACCATTGGCAGCCATCATAGATTTGAGTTTGTGTGCACAGGTCTCTATTAACTGTGAATATGTGCTGTGGAGAAAAATAATATTCCGAAACAACAGAAAAGAGTTTTGGACCATCCCTGTATATAATGTTCAATGGACAAAGAATGCAAAAAAGTCAGGAAATGCGGTTAAATTACTTTATAGTCATTCAACAATCATAGAACAGAACACTGGCGTTTATATACAGTGAAAATGGTGGATGGAAATGAGTTGGAAGGATATGACGTCATTGCTGTTCACTGGAAGTGACATCATCTTTGAAAACCCGAAGTCACGTCACCCGGGCAGACACCGGAAGTGGCGTCATGGTGAGGGTGCCTGAAGCGATGTGGTGTCAGAGACAGAAGCGATGGCTGGACACCATCTTTGGAACCCGGAAATATGAAAGATATTTTAAATTTCTTCTTTTGATCTGATGAGAGAGAGAGAGGTGTTAGTGCCATAAATCAACCTCCTGTCTCGCGATATTTCACTTCCCTCTGGGCTTGTTGACTGCCTCCTAAGCACGCATGTGTGACAGTGCATACTGCAGTCTTTCCCCATTCTTCTTTCCAACATTACTCAAGCTCTGTCATGTTGCATGGGGATCATGAGTGCACAGCCTTTATCATGTCCAGCCATAAATTCTCTACCGGATTGATATCTGGAGTCTGATTTGGCTACTCCAAGATATTCATATACTGCATCTTTGGCTTTATGCTTGGGGTCTTTGTCTTACCAGAAAACAAATCATCTTTCAATATGCAGGTTTCTTACAAACTATCATTTTTTATTTTTGAGGAATTTCTTGTACTTTGTTTTTTGTTTGTCATTTTACCCACACGAGCCTTTCGGAGCCTGCAAAGAAGCATTCCCACACAGCATGATGATGCCACCAGTTTAATATGCTGCATAGAAGAGGTGGTGTTTAATATGCTGCATAGAAGAGATGGTGCAGTTTCCCTTGTATTTTGTTGTAGCTCTTTTCCCCTCTGTCCTAACAAGACCTTCAGAGCCTATTGCAGAGAAACGTCTCCAGAGCATGATGCTGCCATCACCATGCTTAACCTTGGACATAATTTGTTTTTGGTATTGTGCAGTGTTTCTCTTATGTTAAATGTGCCGTTTATCCTGATTTTAGTTTCATCACACCATAGAACCTTCTTCCATCTGACTTCAGAATCTCCCTTATACCTTCTAGCAAACTCTAGCTGAGTTAACATGTGTTTTTTCTCTTGACCTTAAAGTTGTGCAACTGGTGAAGGACCTGGGCATCAGCTGTCATCTGCATTCTCTCCAGTCTGAGCCACTGTAACTTGTAACTGAAGAGTTCTCTTAGGTCTCTCATTTTCTTGCATGATAATTTGGTTTTTGTGAATGGTCTTCAGATTTACAGCTTTCTCGTATTCTTTTCATTTGTTAATAGTCGATTTAACTAGATATTCAATGACTTTGATATTTCTTGTCTCCATCCTCCGACTTGTGCCTTTCACTGAGCTGCTTGGAGTGTTTGTTTGTGTCTGTTATGTGGATAGCCCACCATACTGACTCACCACAAGCTGGTTCTTCCATATTCGGGTGCCTTTAAACCACAGTCAATTGAAGCCCAAAATTCTGTGACTTGGCAACCAATTGGCTCCGCCAGTGATGATTTAGGTTTGTCATACAGTATTCAAGGGGTGAATATTTACAGTGTCCTCCATAATATATGGGACAAAGTCACGTTTTTCCTTCATTTACCCCACAGCTCCAGAGTTTTAAAATGACAAATCAAACATTTTTTTTTTTTAGGTACTTTGACATGGAATGCCCAAGGCAGCTCCAACTAATATTTTGAACTGAACAACTTTACCACTGATCAGAGCTGTACAGTTGTTTGAAAAAGTAGCTGCGAATATGCACCTGACTTTATACTCGTAAAATAAGGGTCAAATACTCAGTTCAAAATATTAGTTGGAGCTGCTTTGGGCATTCCATGTCAAAGTACCTAAACTAATACAGCCGTTGCAGTTTACTGTATATCAGACTGGCTCATTCGCCTTGTGATCGTCTTCTCCGATACACCATATAGATCTACCATCTGTCGTACTTTTAAACCGCATAACAGAAGGTGTTCTATTGACTCAGCTCGAATGTCAAAGGATGGACGTCCAGAGCAGGGAACTGCATCACCTGAGCTGGAGTGTAGTAGAGTCCGTTCCACCTGTTCTTCGATAATTTCAAAAATAGTTTAATCTATATCGGAGTCTAAAAGGGCCGCCAACATTGTAATTTCTTCCGATAAATCTTCAATTCTCTCTCTGAAATACGTAATATCTTCGGCAGAATCCATTTCATAGGCAATAGTAGGCATTTTTCTAATTAATTCTTGGGCTATCGATTCACCAATCAGTAACTAGAGGGCGTGTTAGAGCCCACCCTCTCAACTTTGACGAGTGAAAGTGACAGTTTTATTTCAAGCCGCATTTCATGACGGTTTGCAGGAATGTTACGGACAAAATGAAATAAATAAATAAGCAACGAAAAACATATTTCGTGACACATAATTTAAATTATTTATTTATGTTCTCATTTCATGATAGATTTATTTATTAAGGCTTCATTTCATGATACATTTATTTATTTATGCTCTCATTTCATGATACATTTATTTATTAAGGCTTCATTTCATGATACATTTATTTATTTATGCTCACATTTCACAGTACTTTTATTTATTTACGCATTTATTTATTTATTTAATTTTGTCCGAAATATTCCTCCATATGCATCAAGGAAAAATGTGCCTTTGCCCCAAACATTATGGAGGGCAGTAAATGTTATCAGTTGTTTTGAGTTTTATATTTGTGATTAATTCATACCACTTGTCATAGATCTGTTTTCACTTTGACATTAAAGAGTCGTCTTCTATTGTAAATGTCAAAAAAGCTAAATCAAATCCCCTGTAATTCAATGTTGCATAACCATTTCCCCCTGGGAATTAATAAAGTATCTCAAATCAAAAAAAAAAAAAAGTCCAAGGAGTGAATGCTTTTTATATGCATTAAACCATCCTTCTGCTGATACCAGCATAGGTGAGACATCCCCACCCACAATTACAGCAGCCCATGTGAGCAGAGAGCTGAGGAGACTTCGTGCCAGCAAAGCAGCGGGTCCAGATGGTGTATCGCCACGACGGCTGAAGACCGGTGCATTGGAACTGTGGAGTCCTCTACAGCGCATCTTCAACCTGAGTCTGGAACAGGGGAGAGTCCCAAGGCTTTGGAAAACATCTTGTATCACCCCAGTCCCAAAGGTATCATGTCCTATTGAGCTGGATGACTTCCGGCCTGTTGCTCTGACGCCACATCTGATGAAGACCATGGAGCGGCTGCTGCTTCACCATCTCAGGCCACAGGTCCACCACGCCCTCGACCCTCTGCAGTTCTCATACCAGGAGAAGGTGGGAGTGGAGGATCCCATCATCTATATGCTACACTGATCCCTCTCCCACCTGGACAGAGGCAGTGGTGCTGTAATAATTATGTTTTTGGACTTCTCTAGCGCCTTCAACACCATCCAACCTCTGCTCCTTAGGGACAAGCTGACAGAGATGGGAGTAGACGCACACCTGTTGGCATGGATCGTGGACTATCTTACAGACAGACCTCAGTATGTGCGTCTTGGGAACTGCAGGTCTGACATTGTGGTCAGCAATACAGGGGTGGCGCAGGGGACTGTACTTTCTCCAGTCCTGTTCAGCCAACATACATCAGACTTCCAATACGATTCAGAGTCCTGCCACGTGCAAAAGTTCACTGATGACACTGTTATTGTGGGCTGCATCAGGAGTGGGCAGGAGGAGGAGTACAGGAAGCTAATCAAAGACTTTGATAAATGGTGCGACTCAAACCACTTACATCTTAACACCAGCAAAACCAAGGAGCTGGTGGTGGATTTTAGGAGGCCCAGGCCCCTCATGGACCCCGTGATCATCAGAGGTGACTGTGTGCAGAGGATGAAGACCTATAAATACCTGGGAGTGCAGGTGGATGATAAATTGGACTGAACTGCCAATACTGATGCTGTATGTAAGAAAGGTCAGAGCCGACTATACTTTCTGAGAAAGTTGGCGTCCTTCAACATCTGCAATAAGATGCTGCAGATGTTCTACCAGACGGTTGTGGCGAGTGCCCTCTTCTACGCGGTGATGTGCTGGGGAGGCAGCATAAAGATGAAAGACGCCTCACGCCTGGACATACTTGTTAAGAAGGCAGGCTCTATTGTAGGAATAAAGCTAGACAGTTTAACATCTGTAGAAGAGCGACAGGCGCTAAGCAAACTCCTGTCAATCATGAAGAATCCACTGCATCCAATGAACAGTGTCATCTCCAGGCAGAGGAGTAGCTTCAGTGACAGACTTTTGTCACTGTCCTGCTCCACTGACAGACTGAGGAGATCGTTTCTCCCCCACACTATGCGACTCTTCAGTTCCACCTGGGGGAGTAAATGCTAACATTATTCAAAGTTATTGTCTGTTTTTACATGCATTTTTATTGCTCTTTAGTATTGTTTTTTGTATCAGTATAATGCTGCTGGATTATGTGAATTTCCCCTGGGGATTAATAAAGTATCTATCTATCTTGTACAAATTAATGAAAAATTATAAAAGGAAAACAAATGTCTTTAGCCTTCATTTTAATGTAAAATAATATTCAGAAATCATCTATACTTTAGTTTAAGAACGTGATGGTTTTAATAAAGATAAGGTAGATAGTCAATGAGATGAAAATTGAAGCGGTCAGAAGTACAGGAGGTGCGATCTCAAGTTTCTTTTAGCATTCATTTTTCTTCTTTCCCACAGTGGCACACAGAAGTGTTTGTTGCTCATTCAAGCACCAGCTCTGTAGCTTTTTATCTCAGCTGTGACCTGAACCTTGATACTCAGGCAGACTTTCAACTAACAGATGAAGTAATTTATGCTTATACAGTATACTGTTTTATAATTTTTTAAATTATATTTGTTGTTTTGAGCAGCTAAAGCCTTGTGGCATATTTTGGCAGAGCAAAATAGGATATCCTTGTCATTTAAGCATGTTTGTTTTTGTTACTGTGTTGAGAACAGTACCTGAGTTGTGTTAATCTTTTCCTTTTCGTTGAAAACTCACATTATGCCTGTTTTTAATTTCCCTGTTCATAAATACATTTGATAATGTCATGTTTTATGGCCAGTTTTCACTTTTGACGTTAGAGGTCAAATCATACTTAATGGTTGCTCAGGACTGTCTGTTTTGTAACAACGTATTGTGCATTAGACACAGTAATCCACTCAGAGAAATCGGATATGGTCTAACAAACCCAGATGGAAACGATACAAAGAGGTCAAAATAATCTGTCTGGTAGGACGTTAAACAGGGCCCCTGAGCTTCCAAGCAAGCGCTTCTAACACAGAAACACAATATTGCCTTGTAATCTCCTTTTAGCCACTTCACCAGATGGATGTTGGTTTATTTAAACCCTTGACTCCCCAAACGATTTATGCCCCCTTTTTCTACTCAGTGTAACAATATGGCCATGCACCCTCCTGTTTCCTGTGCTCCTGGTAGAATTTCCTGCACCAGAACCACACTGAGGGAATTGTCCTAAAATATCTCTTGATGAGAGAAATTTAGACAGTGAAGCACATACTTTCACTACATTGTTGGATTTTGTTTTCGTGTCCTGTTTCTGGCCTTAATTTAGATATTTCATTTAAGCATACAGACATTTTTATTTCTAATTAGGAAATGTTGACAGAGTCACATTCATAAGATTTGAGCAGTGCAGCAAAACACAAATTCTCTTATGTCTTGTGCTGAGAGTTTCAGTTCATAAGCACTTATGCTTCAGGCTGAACAATGTAAAGAAAAATATTTAAATGTAGGGCAAAGCAATTTCTGAAAACCTGTGTCAGCATTTGTATTGTTCTATTTTTGTACTTTCCATGAAAGTTTAGCTTACACAGAATTACAAATACATTCTATACAAGGTATGATCAAAACATCCATCCATCCATTATCCAACACGCTATATCCTAACCACTTCTGGAGCCGATCCCAGCCAACATAGGGCGCAAGGCAGGAAACAAATCCCGGGCAGGGCGCCAGCCCACCGCAGATGATCAAAACATTTGTAGCCTTAATGTGAAAGTGATATTCCATGAAACTGAAATAAGAGTTTCTAGTGTAGTGGTTAATAATGTGTGGTTCTTGCTCCAGAACCAAGTCAATATAAATACCAAAAATCACAAAACCAAATGCTGTCATTGAGTTTCTAGTGCTAGAGATCAGTAAACTTTCAACACTTCATTCTTGCCTAGTCAATGTGTGCCCCCACCAGTCCCCTTCATATTCCACAGTATTAGGGTGTGTTCACGAGGACGATAAAACAGAGGAGAGGAGTCAGGTGGAGAACTTTGTTTTTTGTTGCAGAAAGAATTACCTGCAGCTCAACATTAACAAAACCAAAGAGCTGGTTATTGATTTTTGCAATATGTCCTGGTGCATCACATCTTTATTTTTTTTTTTCAATAATAGATTGATGTTTTGCTCACACAAACAAGATGAACTGAATTTACAGGACACTTACAGGAGCAATTAACATCAAAGCATCTTCTTATCCTGAATTATACCAGTAATCTATTACCTTAAAACATAAGTTTCATTGGTTTAGAGCATAGTTTAAGTGGAAATGAAGCAAAACAGTTTAATTTAAGACCAGGAAACAGCTATGATGCCTAAAGCAGTATTACTTATTTTATAACTTGGGAATGGAAATGCATAAGAAGATCAGAAACTTTGAGCATAGTTATCCATCCTATGGACAGCCAGCAAATCAAAAGTGTGTAATATCACATGTCTCGTAGAATTTTAAGATAAAATTGGCTTGCCCAAGGGACAGGTTGAAGGTGACATCAAAAGAGAACAGAGAGTGAAGTCCAAGACTGAGACACATGTGACCGTTTCATCTGAATGTGGGATGCCTGTTATGTGCTTACTGTTGCTGGTGTAAGGACTCTTGCAGCACAGTTCTGAATCAACTGGAGCTATTATAACAGATTAGGTGGAGCTTCTGCCAGACGAGTAATGGAGAGTGTGCAAGAGAGGTGAAAAAGAGAGTGCAGGCAGGGTGGAATGGGTGGAGAAGACTGTCAGGAGTGATTTGTGACAGACGGGTATCAGCAAGAGTGAAAGGGAAGGTGTACAGGACAGTAGTGAGACCAGCAATGTTATATGGGTTGGAGATGGTGGCACTGACCAGAAAGCAGGAGACCGAGCTGGAGGTGGCAGAGTTAAAGATGCTAAGATTTGCATTGGGTGTGACGAGGATGGATAGGATTAGACATGAGGACATTAGAGGGTCAGCTCCGGTTGGACGGTTTGGAGACAAAGCCCGAGAGATGAGATTGCGTTGGTTTGGACATGTGCAGAGGAGAGATGCTGTGTATATAGGGAGAAGGATGCTAACGATAGAGCTGCCAGGGAAGAGGAAAAGAGGGAAGCCTAAGAGAAGGTTTATGGATGTGGTGAGCGAGGAAATGCAGGTGATGAGTGTGACAGAGCAGGAAGATATGGAAAAAGATGATCAGCTGTGGCAACCCCTAATGGGAGCAGCCGACAGAAGAAGAAGATGGAGCTTCTGCCAGTAGTGAATGTAGACATTGTCGAGACAACCTGCTGGAGGTGATTTAAGTGACTTTGAACATGGCATGGTTGTTGATGCCAGACGGGCTGGTCTATTTCAGAAGCTGCTGATCTACTGAGATTTTCACGCACAGCCATCTCTAGGGTTAACAAACAATGGTCCAAAAAAGGGAAAATATCTAATAAGCAGCAGTTCTCTGGGTAGAAATGTCTTGTAGATGCCAGAGGTCAGAGTAGAATGGCCAAATTGGTTCTGTCAGCTAAGAACAGGCCACTGAGGCTGCATTTAGCACGGGCTCACCAAAATTGGACAGCAGATGATTGTAAAGATGTTGCCTGGTCTGATGATTCTCTATTTCTGCTGCGACATTTCGATGGTAGGGTCGGAATTTGGCGCCAACAGCATGAAAGCATTGATCCATCCTCTCTTGTATAAATGGTTCAAGCTGATGATGATGATGGTGGTGGTGTAATGATGTGGGGGATGTTTTTGTGGCACATATTATACACTAGAATCCGGTTAGTCACCTGGTCACTTTGTTTTTACATTATGAAAAAGAACCCTATAGGAGGCTTTACTTGTACATTAATTAAATCAGTCCTAAAATAGCAATATTTTGACACATTGAAGATATAAGGAACATTTCCGGGGTGCTGTTCGCTATTGTTCTGTTTTTTGCTGCCTTTCAAATGTTACAGCTGCACATATTTATGCATATTTATTTTCCTGTTTTGTGTTAAATGCTGCTATAAGCTTAGTTTTGCTAAAAACAAACAAAAAGCCTGGATGACTCGGACCAGAACCAGTCGAACCATGATACTAACATGGCCTTGTTATAATATGTTCACAGTTTAGCAAGCAGCCAGCTGGTGTACAGTCAGCCTGATGTTGATTTTTAGGTGATAGTAAAATATATTTCAATCCCATAGCTTGGTCTATACGTTTGACCAAAGCAATGTACAGCATATAATTAATTACTTTTATAGCCTCCACATTCTGAGCAGCAAGTAAATAAGTCACAGATCATGAGCCTTTGCAATATAGAATGTCATTTACCTGTAGCTTGTGGAAATAAAACCGGAACTAGTCCTAAGAATTTTCCTGGCTAGTTCTTAGCTGTAGTGAAATGGCCTCAAAACAAAACTTAAAAGCACGTATTGATTTTTTGATTGTTTGCTTTTCTTAGCGAGCGCTCTCTCTGACATTCTCTGCTCCTGACGGTGCTCCTTTGAAGAGAAGATATGTTTGCATTCTTTTAATTGTGAGAAAGAACTGCCATCTCAGTCTTGTCATGGAGCACAGTTTAAACTTTTGACTAAAGGGTGTTATTTCATGTCTAGAGGGCTCTAATAAGGTTAACAGTGTGGGAGAGTTTATAATGGCTTAAAATATATAAAAATAACCATACAAACATATGGTTTCTACTTCGCGGATTTTCACCTATCGCAGGAGGGTCTGGAACGCAACCTCCGCGATCGAGAAGGGATTACTGTATATACAAAGTTATGAAAGTGCACCACAAACCCCACAAGTCCCCCAAAGTCCAGACCTCTCTCTCACACTGCCTTTCTTCAGGCCGCCTCCACTCTCGCTTCTCCTGCTTCGTCCTACTTCCACCCGACTCCAGCCTCGAATGAAGGGAGGCAGACCCTTTTATTCACACCCAGATGTGCTCCAGATGCTTCCCGGCAATCTCCCACCGACACGCCCCCGTGTGGCGGAAGTGCCGGCTGTATCCCCGGAAGCACCCCGGGTGTCCCTGCTCCTCTTACCCCCAGCACTTCCTGGTGTGGTGGAAGTGCTGAGGTCCAGGGTTCCCAAGCCATCAGGGCGCCCCCTGGCAGTGACCACAGGCCCCTACAGAGTTGGGCTTCCAAGCCCCCTACCCGTGGCCCCCAAAGCAACCAGGATGGCAGCCCCCACGTGGTCCAAGGCGGGTAGCACGCCTTCTTCCCGTCCTCCAAGGCGTCCCGGCCAGGTCGTCGCCCCGGCATCCCTGGCAATCCACAGTATCACTCCACCACACCTGGCAATAATTCAGACATTTCTAGAAGAAATTTAACTTAATTGTGATTTTATCATCCTAAATTAAAATTGCTGAATTAGTATTACTTGTTATGTATATTATAGCATTATCTACAGTGTGTGTCAGCTCTATGCAAATGTCTTGTGCTGTACAGGTGAGCTCGCTGCTCCTTTCTGTTATATGATAAATGTCTGAGATTTGTACACTGAACGTGCATTTGGATGCAAATTCACCACCCTTTCCCTTGTACCCATCATTGTTTTCCTCAATGTTAATGGCATCTAGTTTTGATATTAGCAGTAGGGGTAGTGACTTCATTATTCTGTAATGTATTCTATACGATAGTTTTTGATAAGAATTTGTTCCTTTATATAAGTTTATCTATTATAGTAAAGAGATCTAACGGTTAACTGTTGTCTAAAAATACTTAAATCACTTTTAGATATATTCCATTTTTTGCTTTGCCAGGTTATAATGAGATTCACAGTATGCTTTTATACATTACTTTCTTTTCAGGTAGGTTTTGCGGGGGTTTGGAAGTTAGGAGAGGATGAGGGTCTTTGTAGAGGAAAGGTTTATGGTTCATTTCACCTTCTGCTCCAATGCGTGACGCACAGCTCTTTAACAGATTTACAAGAGACAAAAGTAAATGCTTTCTGCAAGAAATCTCGGCACCTGATAACACCATTTATTCGGACAAGGTGCATACAAAGTTTTACTAGAGCAGAGCACACTGGAGTGTGTGTTCAGTAGAGCACTGCGGCTTATTAACAGCAGCCTTTGCAGTCGCATCATTTGTGTGGAAACAGATTTGACTCGAGTAAAAATCATGGCAAAGGTCAGCTTGTGAACCATAAACTTGGTATGAATATGAGCGTCCTGGAAGTCGATTCTCTTCTTCAGCAGTTGCATACATTTACTAGAATCTGGTTGCAACTTTTTATTAACCTATAATTACATTAACAGACAAAGTAAACAAGTCAAATTGTACACAGTTTTATTATAGAAAGTGTTCACGGTAGTTACTTTAACTTCTGTCGTTCGTTTTTTTTTTTTATTGTTGGACAAGTTAACACTAGAAATGCTAAAATAATTTGCCGTGATTTACATGTACACCCCATAATACGTTACTATTGGACATTCATTAATCACTAATTCTCATTACAGCCTGCAATGGCCCAGGCTCTCTACCTTTGCGTCAATGCCTTAGCAAGAACCACACGTCTCCCCACTCATTAGCTACTTTCCTGTTGAGACACCAGAATCGCGACCCATGAAAGAGATACAATTTCAAACTAACTTGGCAAAATCCAAGAGCCTCTTCAAGAGCATTACACAGTAATCCTCCTGGAGTGGTTGGCTGCTCCTGCTCATAGGCTGCTCGACATGAGCAACCTTCAGCCCACTCTTGAGCGTGGGCCACTCATTTCTTTTCCTTAGGCTCACTTTTCCGTCCACCTGCTTCCCTACACAGATTGCTCCAGCTCCTGTCCTGTTCCTACCCTTTACTCCATCCTTCTTTTCTTTATCCTCTATTCCTTCCTTTTTCCTTTTCTTTGTTCTTGTTCTGTTCTCCATTTTTGTTCTTGTTCTGATTTGATTTCCTTCTTTGCTGTGTAGGCTCCTTTTATCTGACCTGATTGGGCTCCGGTGTGAGATGCTGCCTCCTCTGAGGCGTGAATGAGGCCACCTGACTGATCTGCTCGCATTTACATGTGAGTGTGTGATCAGCCACAAATCCCAAAAAACACCACAGAGATGTGTGCTTCTGCACACCCACACCTGATCAGAGCTTGCCTGCTCTGGGACGTGATTATTTCTTTAAAAACGTGGACCTCTCATCACACCAGAGCGTGGCTACCTCACCCTAACCCCTGAGAGGACTGCACAATTACTCTAACAGAGGTCAGGAAGCTCTCCTGCCAGGTTACCTTTATTATTTGGTTTCCTCTTTGCTACCATTGAAGAGCTGAAGAAATAATAAAAATCACATTTATCACGGGGCAGATGATATCAATATACAAGGCAAGTTTCAGTCAGATAAACGTGAAAGAAGTCAAAGTCTAAATGTAAAAAATGAATCTTTAGTGACATGTTGCACGTCACAGTTTTGTTGTTTGAAGCATGTTGGCTGCTACCTAAGTGTAGTTTGACATTCTGTAGTTGCCAAGAAAATTCTCAACAACATCCTTGAATTGCTTCCATTCGATTTTATCCAGCCCTACTAGCTGATCTTCAAGCTGCTTGTCATTGATGACATGTCTGAATTGTGGACCAACAAAAATGCATTACTTAACCTTGGTATCAGTTGTTCAGGGAAATCTCTGCCCCTTAATATATATAGTTTTTCACATGCCTTCTTCATTGCTTTCATAATATTTTTCATTGGTCTAAGTTTTATATGTACAGGAGGAAAAAATATCCATGTTGTGTTGACAAGTGGTTTATGTGCCACACTTTTCTGATCTGAAACCAAATGCCTTGATGGCGGCCAGCTCTCTTTAATGTAAGCACGGTGGTCCCATTTGCAATACTTGGTATGTCTGAGATGCATTCCTAGTAGCAAGGCCACTACTTTTAGATCACCACAGGTGTTCCAGTTGTAGTGTATACAGGATGTAAATTTATAATATGAATAATAAATCACAGATGTGGGAGATTTCAGTAAAATGCACATAAGAAAATTTAAAGGTCAGTTTCATGATCATTGGGCCAAAATCTACAAGATTCACCCAAAAGTAATCAGAAATGAAAAATATTTATTGTCCAGTGTTCATTAAATATCTTCTCAAACTTAGATTTGTTTTGCAACCCTTCACTCTTACCCATGTGTCCAACTCTCATGTCTGTCTGTTTAGAATTGACTAAAGCGTTAATTTTTACTTCTCCGTAAATCTTTCCTTTACTGGCACTGTGAAATGTACAGTGCCTTAAAGTGCTGCCTTATTTCATCATCCTCCCATTCTAATACATTTTCTAAAGAAAAAAAGTGTCATGTAAATGAACTTCAGTGACTTATTGGGAGTTGTTGTAACCATTTATATTCACGTTAATTTGATTTACTCCACAAACAAAAGTAACATGAGACTTTGTGACTTGTTTATGAGGCAATAATCTTTTTGCGAAGTTGGGAAACTAACTGTTTTGTTAGTATTTTTTTTTTTTTTCCTCTTTCCACAAGAAGGTCTATTCATGGGCACTAGTAAGACTGGCTTAAAAATGTATCTGTGGGATGTGTTCCCAGGCAAAACATATATTGAAATGTCCCTAGACAACCCCTTATTTTCACCATAAAGTAAAATGTACTTTGTTTTGTCTATGCTTAACATTATGTGCGATATGTAAATACATTAACAGCTTCAAATACAGATTTATATCAGTAATTTCAAATACAGTTTACCTGTGTGCAGTGATGTTATTCTAAGAGAACTTGAGTGCTGCACACAAAGCTTACAGCGTTGCCCAACTTGTCATCCTGTTGAAGTTCTCTATAGCAAGAGTCAGAACAGAGCGCTTTTTCACGAATGTCAGTGAGCTTTGGGAGTTCCATGCATGAGAGCATTTATTGAGCCAATGAAGCAGGGCAGTAGTACAGGAGTAGCTTGTCTCACTTCTTCTCATGCTATGTGGAGTGAAGCTCGGCAAGAGCACTAGAGAAATGGATATCATCCTTCTGGCTCATTCTTCAATGAAAGTGTGTGTTGCTGCCTACACTCCTCACTAAGTGACACAGAAAAAGTATAGAGGAGTGCATGTCCTGCTTTCTTATGCCACCTCCAGCCATGGTTAGAGGGACAAAGTGAGACTACTGGAGGAGTACATCTCTTCCATGTGCCGTTCTAGAACAAAAGTGTGCCTGTTTATAATTTTTCCCTTTTTTTTTTTAATGTGGACTGGAAGTAGAACAAAAAGAAGAAAAAAATCACATAAGTTAAATTGCATAAGATGAGGGTTTTTTGTTTATGTTACATAATGTTATAAACCAGGTACAGTAACTCTGTTATTAGATATTTGTCATTTGCACAATGTTTAGATTTTTGACTGCTTTCATAGAGCTAATATGATTTTCCGACCTAAATATGTTTTTCTTAAAAATGGCCACAATTTAATTCACCCCACTTATGTAGCATTCTTCACTAAGTAAAGGCTTAGAGCACTTTTAGTTGTTTACAGCTACAATATGTTAAAATACAGTAACTATAGTACCATTTATTTACATATATAGACAGAGAGAGGGAGAGTGAGTGAGTCACTTTCTTGCACCTGAGGGAAGACGCTGAGTCCACAGACTTCTGGAAAATCAACATTATTTTCATCAAAACAGGCCCAGTCAGGGTCTTTCTTCAAATAGGAGCTACCATTTTATTTACATAGACACAGCAAATAGACAGTAACAGTGCCATGTTAGTGGCGGGGTTAGACTGTTCCCTGCATCAGCCAACCAGCACGTCACGTGGTGGGGTTTGCGAACCTGTGTTTGCCTCAGTGCCAAACATTCCCTGCAGGCTTTGATAGAGTTTCTGTGTACTGCGGCACTGCACAGCTTTAGATATATACACTCACCTAAAGGATTATTAGGAACACCTGTTCAATTTCTCATTAATGCAATTATCTAATCAACCAATCACATGGCAGTTGCTTCAATGCATTTAGGGGTGTGGTCCTGGTCAAGACAATCTCCTGAACTCCAAACTGAATGTCAGAATGGGAAAGAAAGGTGATTTAAGCAATTTTGAGCGTGGCATGGTTGTTGGTGCCAGACGGGCCGGTCTGAGTATTTCACAATCTGCTCAGTTACTGGGATTTTCACGCACAACCATTTCTAGGGTTTACAAAGAATGGTGTGAAAAGGGAAAAACATCCAGTATGCGGCAGTCCTGTGGGCGAAAATGCCTTGTTGATGCTAGAGGTCAGAGGAGAATGGGCCGACTGATTCAAGCTGAGAGAAGAGCAACTTTGACTGAAATAACCACTCGTTACAACCGAGGTATGCAGCAAAGCATTTGTGAAGCCACAACACGCACAACCTTGAGGCGGATGGGCTACAACAGCAGAAGACCCCACCGAGTACCACTCATCTCCACTACAAATAGGAAAAAGAGGCTACAATTTCCACAATCTCACCAAAATTGGACAGTTGAAGACTGGAAAAATGTTGCCTGGTCTGATGAGTCTCGATTTCTGTTGAGACATTCAAATGGTAGAGTCAGAATTTGGCGTAAACAGAATAAGACCATGGATCCATCATGCCTTGTTACCACTGTGCAGGCTGCTGGTGGTGGTGTAATGGTGTGGGGGATGTTTTCTTGGCACACTTTAGGCCCCTTAGTGCCAGTTGGGCATCGTTTAAATGCCACGGGCTACCTGAGCATTGTTTCTGACCAAGTCCATCCCTTCATGACCACCATGTACCCATCCTCTGATGGCTACTTCCAGCAGGATAATGCACCATGTCACAAAGCTCGAATCATTTCAAATTAGTTTCTTGAACATGACAATGAGTTCACTGTAATAAAATGGCCCCCACAGTCACCAGATCTCAACCCAATAGAGCATCTTTGGGATGTGTTGGAATGGGAGCTTCGTGCCCTGGATGTGCATCCCACAAATCTCCAACTGCAAGATGCTATCCTATCAATATGGGCCAACATTTCTAAAGAATGCTTTCAGCACCTTGTTGAATCAATGCCACGTAGAATTAAGGCAGTTCTGAAGGCGAAAGGGGGTCAAACACCGTATTAGTATGGTGTTCCTAATAATCCTTTAGGTAAGTGTAGATATACAGTGGGTACGGAAAGCATTCTGACCCCCTTCAATTTTTCACTCTTTGTTATATTGCAGCCATTTGCTAAAATCATTTAAATTAATTTTTTCCCTCATTAATGTACACACAGCACCCCATATTGACAGACAAAAAAAAAAATGTTGAAATTTTTGTAGATTTATTAAAAAAGAAAAACTGAAATATCATATGGACCATGCAATATTTCAGTTTTTCTTTTTTTAATAAATCTGCAACAATTTCGAAAATTTTTTTTTTTTTTATCTGTCAATATGGGATGCTGTGTGTACATTAATGAGGGAAAAAATTAATTTAAATTATTTTAGCAAATGGCTGCAATATAACAAAGAGTGAAAAATTGAAGGGGGTCTGAATACTTTCCATACCCACTGTGTGTGTATATATAGATAGATAGATAGATAGATAGATAGATAGATAGATAGATAGATAGATAGATAGATAGATAGATAGATAGATATATATATATATATATATATATATATATATATATATATATATATATATATATATATATATATATATATATATATATATATATATATATATATATATATATATATATATATTGTGAACGCTGCCCCGGCACAGACAGACGGACAACATTGTTTCACCACACACCATTTATTTTCACCAATATTATTTACAAAATGGCTCACGTGCACCCCCAGTGCCTTCTACCGAAGTTCCCCAAAGTCCAGGCCCACAGTCTTTTGTGCCTTCCTGGCCGCCTCCAGTCCTTCCTCTTGCTCAGTCCACTTCCACCCGACTTCCACTCAATGACTGGAGGGAGGCGGCCCCTTAAATAATGCCCCGGATGAGCCCCAGGTGCTTCCGCCATCTGTTCCTTGGCCACGCCCTAGCGTGGCGGAAGTGTCGGCTGCCTTCCTGGCAGCTCTCCGGGCGCCACATAAAGTCTTCCCCGCACTTCCTGGTGTGGCGGAAGTGTCGGGTTCCCGGATAATTAGGCACTGGGCGCCGCCTGGCGGTGGCCACGGGTCCCTGCAGGGCTGGGCTTCCATGCCCTGTACCCAGGCCCCTGCCTAACCAGGACGGACGCCCCACTCTGTCTGGAGGAGGCACTCGCCTCCTCGCGTCCTCAAGGTGTCCCGCCGGGCTCCAGCCCCAGCCGCTGACCGTCGGGATAAACCGCATCGGAGCGCCGCCTGGCGGTGACCACGGGCCCCTACAGGGCTGGGCTTCCATGCCCTGTACCCGTGGTCCCCACAGAACCAGGACGGACGCCTCATGGTGTGGAGGAGGCACAAGCCCTCCTCTCGTTCTCCAAGCGTCCCGCCGGGCTCCAGCTCCGCCGGCGACTGCATGGGATCAACCGGCATCGGGCGCCGCCTGGCGGTGACCACGGGCCCCTACAGGGTAGGGCTTCCATGCCCTCAACCCGTGGCTCCCAATAAAACCAGGGCGGACGCCTCTGCGGTGTGGAGGAGGCACAAGCCCTCCTCTCGCCCTCCTGGGCGGGTAGCGAGGACACGCGTGGGTCCAACGGCACAACCCGAAGGGCAGCACGCCCCCAGAGAGGGTCCTACTATGTCCCCAGGGTCCATCACGCAGCCTGGGACATCCTTCTTCGCACCCCGCCGCGCAACGTGCCCCTCTGGCCTGCGCCGCCTCGCCCCAGTTGTCCCCCCAGCTGGGTCACTATTGGCCTCCCGCGTGGAGCTCTCCACGAGCGCCCGCTTCAGGAGGGCAGGTCCCTGACGCGCCGCCCTCAGCGCTCGCCGGGCTTCGACCTGTGGAAAAGGAAAAAGAGGGCCAGAAGCACTGCCAGGACACTCATCCCGAGCGCCCTGCCGGTCTCCGTACTGCAGTGCTCCCGCCTTCCGACAGCCCCGACTTGCCTGCTGAAGTCCTCCGCCGCTGGTTCCGTGCCCGTCCGTCGTCCCGCGGCACCGCTCTCACAGGCAGCTCGCCCAGCCGCCCAGGGGACTTCCTCTGCCCGCACAGAGGACGGCCTTTTTCCGGACGCGCGCACCCAGCGCCGCGCTCTCCTATCGGAGGAACCGCATTCACCCTTCGTTCCTCCTTCTTTCTTGACGCGCTGACGGTCTGGGTCTGAGCACAGCGAAAGCTCAAATCCAGCCCCGCCTGCGCCCAGGCAGAGCGACAGGAGACAGCTGCAGGCTTGAGCGCAGGGCGCTAGGACCCAGGGCACTCGCAGCCCCGATCCTACCAGCCCCTGCATATTTGAGCTCCTCGCCGCTTAGCCGCCTGCACCGGGCGCCTGCTGTCGGGAGGTTGCTTACTTGAGTTGATCGTCCCGTAACGGTCACAGCCATGTTCGCAAGCCTCCCCACTTGCTTTACGGGACGGTAATACTCACCACCCCGCCGTGTTCTGCCGCCTCCAGTTCCAGCGCCGCGCCGATCCTCCGTCTCACGCTGCGCGCTCTCCCGACGCGACCGCTTTTCCGCCAGCTGCTCACACTGAGCGGCGAGAACACGAGCAGCTCCTCTAAAGACGGCTTGGCGGGCCGAAGGACTCCTCCGACACGCCCGGTCGATGGTGGAGAGAGAGAGACAGACGCCGGTGGGCTTACCTGTTCGCCAGCTCCACGCGACGCCTGCCTCCTCTGGGCCACTCCTCTGGCCCAATCGGGTTCCTCTCCGACACGAGACTGGCATTCCTTGGGCCCGCCTCTATCCAATCATCGGCGGGCACACAAGACACACCGCCAATCCCGTGCCTGTCAGCGGGCGGGACCTCCGCCCGCGCCATCTTGTCTCCCCTGTTCTGGCTGGGCGAAGACGTGCCTCTTCGCCGCACCGCAGCTGCGGCTTCGATTTGCGGCCTCCTCAGCGCCGCCGCCGCTGCCGACAGCCCGTGGCCCGGCGTGCTCCTGCCACAGACGCGATCCGTTCGCCCCTCCCTGCGGAGAACAAGGTACATCCAACCCCGCAGGGCAGGGTACTCACCTCCCGAATCCCGCCGTGCCGAGGCCCCTGCCTCGCTTGTCCTTCAGCGGCAACGCCGCCTGGCTGTCCGTCTCAACAGCGTGCCTCGGAGCCGCTGCGCCCAGCGAGGCCCGCCCTCCTCCGCACTCCGGGATGGCCTCTCTTCAGTCCGGCGGCGGTTTCGAGTAAACGCCCCGCTGGGTACGCAGGCCGCTCCCGCTGCCAGTGTGTGGGTCCGCTGCTGCGCCGGGCCGCTCACAGACATTCTTGATTTTGATGCAGGTCCCGCCTTGCACCAGGCGGAGCATCCTGCCGACTACGCCACTGTGAACGCTGGCCCCGGCACAGACAGACGGACAACATTGTTTCACCACACACCATTTATTTTCACCAATATTATTTACAAAATGGCTCACGTGCACCCCCAGTGCCTTCTCGACCGAGTTCCCAAAGTCCAGGCCCACAGTCTTTGTGCCTTCCTGGCCGCCTCCAGTCCTTCCTCTTGCTCAGTCCACTTCCACCCGACTTCCACTCAATGACTGGAGGGAGGCGCCCTAAATAATGCCCCGGATGAGCCCCAGGTGCTTCCGCCATCTGTTCCTTGGCCACGCCCAGCGTGGCGGAAGTGTCGGCTGCCTTCCTGGCAGCTCTCCGGGCGCCACATAAAGTCTTCCCCCCGGCACTTCCTGGTGTGGCGGAAGTGTCGGGTTCCCGGATAATTAGGCACTGGGGCGCCGCCTGGCGGTGGCCACGGGTCCCTGCAGGGCTGGGCTTCCATGCCCTGTACCCGAGGCCCCCTGCCTAACCAGGACGGACGCCCACTCTGTCTGGAGGAGGCACTCGCCTCCTCACGCCCTCCAAGGTGTCCGGCCGGGCTCCAGCCCCAGCCGCGGACCGTGCGGGATAAACCGGCATCGGAGCGCCGCCTGGCGGTGACCACGGCCCCTACAGGGCTGGGCTTCCATGCCCTGTACCCGTGGTCCCCACAGAACCAGGACGGACGCCAGCGGTGTGGAGGAGGCACAAGCCCTCCTCTCGTTCTCCAGCGCCCCGCCGGGCTCCAGCTCCGCCGGGCGACTGCATGGGATCAACCGCATCGGGCGCCGCCTGGCGGTACCCACGGGCCCCTACAGGGTAGGGCTTCCATGCCCTCAACCCGTGGCTCCCAATAAAACCAGGACGGACGCCTCATGTGTGGAGGAGGCACAAGCCCTCCTCGCCCTCCTCCCCGCCGGCCCCAGCCCCGCCGGGACCACTATATATATATATATATATATATATATATATATAGATATATATATATATATATATATATATATATATAGATATATATATATATATATATATATATAGATATATATATATAGATATATATATAGATATATAGATATATATATATATATATAGATATATAGATATATAGATAGATGCTTAACTCCTTTTCCCTTCATTTTAATAGCCGTTTTTAAGGATTCAGTCCTCTGAATTAATTCTTTTCATAATTAAATGTTAGCCAAACAGAAATGAGACATGAAAAAAGCTGATAGATAAACAGCTAAACTGGGGATTCAAACTCCATTCAATTTCACTCCGACCAGTTTCTTAATGAGAAGACAATTCTTGTTGTTAATTAAACCCGTTATTTAATTCCACAGCCTGTTTTTGCTCTCTTTCTGCCACAACAGGCATTACCAAAACTGCAGATTTTTCTCTTTTTTCTAAGAACAACGTCAAAATGTTTTGGTGACCCGAGAGTTCAACTTTACTGAGTCCTTCACCCTTCTTTATTTCCACATATTGTGTGATGGGCACAGATTAGTTTGTTGTGTGGCAGCTCGTTTTGTGTCTCATTATTGTTTTGCTGCTAACTAAGGAAAAAGAAACAAAGGGGCAAAAGAAACTGAACAAAAGACTTGACTCTGAGTGAAAATTAAAAGCTAAAATTGCTGTTATCCATTCAGGAGCTCAGTAGCCAAAGTTAATTGAAGCTTAATAATTAATTTGCACATTGTAATGAACGCTGCGACAGTGGAGACATACACATCTGGATCACCACAGCTACTGAGCTCCATACATGTATAAAAAGTGTTATCATTTTCACATGGTATGACCAAAATGTATGCAAATCCCCTTAAATGAAAGTCTGCACTATGCACTTTAATCACGTATGAAGTGTTAGTTTGCAATTTTAAGCTGTGGAGCAGACAGATAAATCAAGGGAAATTTCTGTCTTCAAATTTAATGGCGATCACTGTATGTATTTCACAGTTGGAATAGGGGTGGGTGGAGATGGAGGTGTATTGTGTACTAAAGTCTCATGCCTTAAACACTATTCCATTCTATCTTGAATTAAGTGGTGAGTTTAAATGAGAGTGCACGAATGTCACGATAGGGGTATTCTTTTAATGGCAAAAGAGAAAAAAAATATTGTAAAAATATGACACTTCATTGATTGCACCTTGGTTATCCATGTTTAACAGGTCAATAGTGCTTGTGTTTTCTCTGCCAGCTTACTAAGTTTAACCTTACTGGTCAGCACTGTCTCAGTTTTAGAGAGCTGTCATTGAAAGCATCTTCATTTCTGCCATAATGGTCTGGTTTGGCTATGAATCTGTTCATTCAAACATAAACAACAGTATGCTGTCCAGATAGGAGAAAGGATTGTAGACCTCACACTGAACTTTATTCAGGGCCTATATACGTCTCGGGTCAGGAAGCAAGAAGGCAATGTAATTAAAGAGTGCACTCACCCGGGTAGCCATCTATTTCAATTATTACCTTCACAGAAGAGAAAGAAACACTTGGAAAGTAAGTAGCTGCTTTTCTTCTGTGGTTCCTCTGGTCAGTAACAGTTTTTGATTATACTGTACAGTATATTTATGTGTTGTCATATCGTTTTGTGTTTTCTGCATTTGTAAACTATATAATGCTCTTATGAAGATGTATAATGTACACTCACCGGCCACTTTATCAGATACACCTGTTCAACTGCATGTTAACGTAAATATTTAATCATGGCAGCAACTCAATGCATTTAGGCATGTAGACATTGTTAAGATGACCTGCTAAAGTTCAAACCGAGCATCAGAATGGGGAAGAAAGGTGATTTAAGTGACTTTGAACATGACATGGTTGTTACTGCCAGGTAGGCTGGTCTGAGTATTTCAGAAACTGTTGATCTACTTGCCATGTCTAGGGTTTACAGAGAATAGTCCGAAAAAAAGGCAAAATATCCAGTGAGTGGCAGTTGTCTGGGGAAAAAATGCCTTGTTGATGCCTGAGGTCAGAAGAGGATGGTCAGGCTGATAGAAAGGCAATTGTAACTCAAATAAGCACTCGTTACAACTGAGGTATGCAGAAGACCATCTCTGAATGCAAAACATGTAGAACTTTGAAGCAGGTGGGCTACAGCAGCAGCAGGAGGAGACCACACTGGGTGCCACTTCTGTCAGCTAAGAACAAGATCCTGAGCCTACAGTTCACGTGGGCTCACCAAAATTGGATAATAGAAGATTGGAAAAAATGTTGTCTGGTCAGATGAGTCTTGATTTTGGCTGCGACATTTGGATGGTAGGGTCAGAATTTGGTGTCATCAATATGAAAGCATGGATCCATCCTGCCTTGTATCAGTGGTTCAGGCTGGTAGTGGTGACGTAATGATGTAGAGGATATTTTCTTAGCACACTTTGCACCCCTTAGTACCATTTGAGCATCGTTTAAATGCCACAGCTGACCATGTCCATCCCTTTATGACCACAGTGTACCCATCTTCGGAAGGCTACATCCACCAAGACAACATTCCATGTCACAAAGCTCAAATCATCTCAAACTGGTTTCTTCAACATGACAGTGACTTCACTGGACTCAAATGGTCTCACCAGTCACCAGATCTCAATCCAACAGAGCACCTTTGGGATGTGGTGGGACATGAGATTTGTTTTGTGGATATGCAGCTGAGAAAAATGCAGCAACTGCGTGATGCTATCATGTCGAGATGGACCAAACTCTGTGAGGAATGTTTCCAGCACCTTGTTGAATTTATGCCATGAAGAATTACGGCGGTTCTGAAGGCAAAAGGGGGTCCAACTTGGAACAAGTGAGGTGAACTGAATAAAGTGGCCGGTTAGTGTCTTTTGTACTGTTAGTTGTGTTTTTGTTTGTTTGTGGCAATCGCACTAAGTCATACTGACAGCAGCAGTTTCCAAACAATAAAATCTTATTGGTTATTTTTTAATGCCTTCATCAGTGATGTTTGTTGTTGTATAGTTTTTCAATTTTTTTTCTTGTTGAGGTAAGGTTGAGTGATATGATGAGAATTGGTCTTAGAGAACTGTAGAGTGAGGAGAGAAAAAGATTCCCATTGAGCTAGCTAAACTCGATAAACATACAAAATGATTGCTAAACCAGTGATGATTATGATGATTTTAATGATGAATTCTTTAGCTGCATCAGTAAGGTTTTAGAGTGAAAAACGACAGACTGTAATGTCCATTCTGACAAGCCTGACTTGAATCTAGTCACCTAACATTTATTTGTATGCTTCATTTGTAATAATCTTAAAGTACTGGTACTGTGTGATTTGTTTGGTCACTTTGAAGAAAAAAGCTTTAGCTAACAAATAAGATGAATACCAGTGAAATGAATTACTTTGAACAGTGAATATGAAGCATCAATTAGAAGAATGCATTTTTATGATCAAGGTCTAGACACTGAACTTGCGGTCTGAACAACTTAGCCCAGACCTTAAAGAAAGAGAAAAACTGCTAAACCCGTGTTAGCTTCATTTACATGTGTTCTACTTTGTAGTATGGTCTTTGAGGGCCAATTTCAGCATAAAAGTGGATAGGCTATAAACCATTTCTAAAATGTATTTCTAAACAGTCCCCAAACTCTTAAGTGGCAAAGATGGAAAGACATTCAGTAAAAGAAAAACAAAAACATTATTTTGCGTTCTTTATGTTTATTTTTTATTTGGCTCTTCGTTTTTGTAATCTGTATTTTACAGCAGTGTAGTTTTTCCATTTTTGTAGTATGACTGCCAAGAATTCTATCACTGGAGGACTAAAGAATTTGCACTATGAAATGCAAAGAGCAGTAATGGGTTTTAAATGTGAGCTTCAGCATATACGCACATTCTTTAACAGATGACTCGCCTATTCCATTTTATCCTAAGTAGTAAATAAAGTATTTAATCTAACTTCCTCCCAAGAAAAAAAGCTACTTCCACAGCAGCCAGCCTTACAATTTGGAACTAATACACCAGATGTCTTTTTGCGGGATTAGATCACAAAGTCTAAGCACATTTATGGTAAAACAGACACCGCAGTTTTTTATTTGATGTAATTTTAAACATTTTTTTTTGTTATTTTTGTCTAATAACACCGTGTTGTTGTTTGAATCCCGTGCCGTTGAGACTTAATTATGATTCTAACGTAATAATAAAAACATAATTGAATCAGAAAATTGCTTAACCCCTATCCTCTGGCCAGTTGTGCTCTTTAGCTTATAGTGCAGGATTATTGTTGCTAAGATGGGTTCTGTTGTGGGTTTATTCAAGTTTTGTTGTTCAGGAATGTAACCTGAAGGATTGTTTTCAATGAAGTCTGGGCTCTTTGGGCTGTTTTCCCAGAAGTCTTAGCAAAAGATTTGAAAATTTAAGAAGTATTTACCTAAGCATTGTTTTAATAATCCTTGATCTTTAAACAGTTGATCTTAAATGTTGCTTTAAAAGCAATGGATACTTTTGAGTGTTGCTTCTGCCTCTATGTGTGTGTGTGTGTGTGTTTTTTTTTTGTTTGTTTTTTTTTTTTTCTTTTCTGGATGCTACTGAGAAGATAGTTTGACAAGGTCAGATGTGATGATTCTCAAAACAAGAATTCACGTCTAGGGACAACCTGTTAAAAAGTATACAGTGAGTAGTGACAAAATTCTGCACTGAAAAGGAACCAGCCACATGGCTTCTTCCTAATTTTCTCCAGTCTGTGCATTTTAAACCACTGCCAGGGTTTCAGGGAAAGAGCAAAAGATCCTGAACAAAAGACTTGATTCCAAGAGAAGATAAAAAGGTAAAATTGCTGTTATCCATTCAGGAACTCGGTAGCACAAAGTGACTCAAGCTTAATAATTTGCACATTGTGATGTTGTGACAGTGGAGACACACTCACACGCACACATACACATAGACCAGCGCAGCTACTGGGCTCCATACATTTTAACTGTTGCATCACTATATGATGTAACAACAGCAAACAAAGTTTAGATAAGCAATATTGTTATATATACAGTAATCCTTCCTCGATCACGGGGGTTGCGTTCCAGACCATGCGCAATAGGTGAAAATCCGCGAAGTAGAAACCATATGTTTCTATGGTTATTTTTATATATTTTAACCCCTTATAAACTCTCCCACACTGTTTATAAATATTCCCCGCACAGTCATACAGCATAAACCCTTTGTATTCTCTTAGATATTAGGTAAGATTCATTGAAATTATGTATGTAAACACACTGTTTATATACAGTAAAACCTAAATATTATTTTAAAGATATCAAGTGTCTCCGATATCATATATGTTACAGCCATTACGATAGACAGGCCACCAGCAATAAATACGTACAATGCAAGAAAAATTGTATACAGTAAATGTGTGTACAGTGACACTAAACGTACGTACATGTACTAAGTACTGTAAATAGAAAATTAATTATGGTTACTCACCAACAATGACACGATGACTTGTCCGATAACGAGGAGTTTAGTTTTACTACACAACAAAGGAGAGCGTTACAGATCTTCTAAAGGAGCCTCTTCAGGCAACTGTATAGCACCGCCGTTGTTCTTCTTCCAGCAGACTTCAATCCAAATCCTTAAAGCAGATTCCATCCAGCCTACTGCCTTATTACATCCACTTACAACTCGTTTTGCACCCTGGTTAAAAGGACACTGCGGTCATAGATCTTATATTCCTTTCCTACTTTTTAAATAAAAAGAATCGTAGCCTCATTGATGCCGTAATGGCGTCCTACAGTGGTGTAGCTTTTCCTTTCTTTCAAAATATCCAAAACGTTTACCTTTTCGGCAATCATTAACATCTTCTGTTGGCGCTTGGGCACAGCCCCTGAAGCAGTAGCAGGAGCAGATCATTTTGGAGCCATAATGAAGGGCTTCACTATGCACAAAGATAAACATAAAAGAGCACAAATGTTAACTCTTTACACAGCGAAACACGTTGATGCTGAATGAGTGAGACAAGACTTCCTGGTTAACGCCGCGGAATCGAATTCAGCACTCCGTCGCTGAACTTAACTGCGTGCTCTGATTGGTTAGCTTCTCCGCCATCCGCCAATAGCGTCCCTTGTATGAAATCAACTGGGCAAACCAACTGAGGAAACATGTACAGGAAGTAAAAAGACCCATTGTCCGCAGAACCCACGAAGCAGCGAAAAATCTGCGTTATATATTTAGATATGCTTACATATAAAATCTGCGATAGAGTGAAGCCGCGAAAGTCGAAGCGCGATATAGCGAGGGATTACTGTATTGTGTTAATGGATCTACTTTATGTGATGCATGTCTACTGTTAACCATTATGTGTGCGTATGCGCATTGATGTAAGTTCTCAAGTTATAATATAAAGAAAAACATAGAAAGTTGTTACCTTATACCATTTCTCTATTTTATATGAGGTAGAATGTTGTAAGACACAACACATATGGTCTTTTGGATATACAACATATTAAAATGCTACGGCCATTATGTTATGGCATGTTTACATTTCCAGCTAGACAGTAATGTTAAGTTTCTTTTGGGATGTAATAAATGGGAGATTCACAACATGAATGTGCAGCTGTCAAATCTGCAAAAACTGTGTGATACAGTCCCACCAATATGGACTACAATCTCAAAGGAATGTTTCCGAGATCTTGTCGCACCTATGCCACAAAGAACTGTGGTTGTTTCAAGGGCAAAGGGAGTCCCTATCCAGTTTTAGAGTGTTCCTAAGGTTTTGTTCAGTGAGTGTATATTCGTAGTGGTGAGCTCTGGATTATTCGGTGGTAGTCCATGAATCTACATGAGTAAGTTGATCACCTGCTCGTTGAAGCATCTAGGATATGCACCACTAGGAGGCATATTTTATTCACGATTATTTATTTATTATTTTTCAATTTTCTCTGTTTAGTTATACACGTCTCTCCATGTACGCTTTTTGTTGATATCAAATGAAGTTTAGGGTTAGCTAATAATTAAGATGAATCTAGGCTGGACTTGTCACCAATGAATGAGTCGGGGTTCGGCAGGTCTTTAAATTGAATCAATACATGACACATGCGGCAAGTGATTCTTGAGTGGAGTATTTCTTTAAACACTGAAAAGATCTGCATATTTGTCTGAAATTTGTTGAAAATCTTTAATTTTGCGGAGTTCCTAATCAGGGATCCGGAGTTGGTTGGTCATGTGGTGGGTGCAGTAATGTGCTGTATCAACGCAAGCTCCTAACCTTCTCTCCTCCTCCTCCTCCTCCTCCTTTTATAGAAGAAAATGTATTTTTAACTGTTCCCTAACATTTCCTTTTCTATGTTTACAATGTAGGCCTCATTGCCCAATTCCAGTTTTTTGCTCAGATTGGATTTGCCTATCTTGAAGATTTCCATTCTTAAGTACAAGTGACCTGTATCTAACTGTAATGTGAATGCATCTGTCCCCTTAAATGGCACACATGCTCACATCAGTACGCTTGTTCATGAATCTTCTGTGTCACCAACAACAAAAAACTTTACATTTATGTTATTAAAACTGACAAAGTGAATATGATTTTAGCTAGTTTATGCGTCGCATTTTGCTCTTTAGGGCAGCATACTATTTGTCAGGTGAACCTGATTAGACCGAGAAAGTAAAGAAAAGCCAGACAGCTAGATTTTACTGTTTTCACAGCTATTGCTAGCACTACTGCACCAAGAGATGTGTGGATATCATAAGAGAGCCAGCAATAGTGGGATCTTGATTGTTGTCACAGGTGTAGCTCTCCTCCATTGTTGTTTTTCCATTTTTGCCCTTGCGTGTAGGCTAAAAAAAAACACATGAAATTCTGACCTGACTGTTCTCGTTCATGTTGTGCTTTCACGAATCGGATACGTATCCCATCAGGTGACGCATATAAAAGTAACTCAAATCTCATATGAAAAGATCGGATTTCGGTGTCCACATAGTTCAGAACACATCAGATTTGTACCACATTAAGGCAAAAAAAGAAAAATCGGATTTATGTCTCTTCATCCTGTTAATGTGACCGTAGCTAGCCTTTGTGCCTTCATTATAAATCTTGAAAACATTTTCTGTATACATATTGCGATAAAGAATACCATGAGACTTGATAAAGGTTTGGGGCAACCACCTGTATAATTTATCCTGGCTGCAGAAGTTGAAATTGTTGAACAGAGATGTTCACATGACTGAGTCCAAAAGAGAGCTCACTTAAGGTAAAGAAAGATGGCAGCTTAAAAGGCCCGCTCAGAAAGTGACGTCATCTTTAGGCCCAGAACCGGAAGTGATGTCTGCGGGACCAGAAGTGACGTCATCTCTGGACCTGGGAGCAGAAGTGGCGCCACCTCTGGGGCCGGAGCCGGAAGTGATGTCATTGAGGGTGCTAGAACCTGGCAGAATTACCTGGGAAGTAACTGAGAAAGACCGTCGACACACTTCGCCACCCCCTGGTCGGTGGTGGTATTACAATTACTCATGCCCTTTAGCTGCCTCCTACGTGCACGTGTGTGACAATATACATTATAAAAATGAATTATTTGTTTAGTTATGTTCACTGGTTTTCCATAAAAGTAAACTGTTCCTTAAATCACATCTGTAAGAATTATCAGCTTGCCATAGATATTATTTTTCAGAACATCTTATTTACTGTAAATTGGTCAGACCTCATTTAATATGTTCATTGACCTATCTAATTTTGAAAGAAAATCTATATACAGTGACAACATTTTCATTTTTCCCCTTTAAAACCAAGACTTTTTCAATGTGATTTTTAACCTACTGTATGTATATGCATCTACTTTGACATAAAAAGGAAAGCTCAGAAATGCTGAAAATTAAATAAAAAATCAATGAATAATCATTCTCGCCCAGTTTAAAATGAGTTCTAAGCAGTCGCTTTTCAAGGCATCCAAAATTCTAACTGGCCTTCACCTCTGTTTAACAGTAATGACTTTAATTGTTTCAATGTAAGAAATGTTATGCTGAGTGTCATTTATGCCTGGGTAGTTAGTTCACCATAAGCCTAAAGCATCAGACATTAGGTCATAATTTTGCTGGTGCAGGTCTCACCTCACTGTATGACCCGACCATGTCATTTACACTGCCGGTGGTAACTTGTATAAACCAAATGTAAAACATTTTAGTGTACCCTGTTTTCGTAAGTCACCAAGCTTCAAGAGTTTTGCCAAATATGCACATGAATAATAAGTACAAAAGAAAATGGCAGCTATGGGAAGCAAGCAGACTTTAATAGATTTACAGGAGAAAGCTCAGGAGGACCAGACGTTATAAAACATTTCAGAGATGTTAAGTATCATTTAATATACAGTCAATAAAATTATCAAGAGGTGGTAGCCATATGGTACCCCAGGACTTGATCTAAATTGAATAATCCAGGCGAGGACCAATTAGAATAGCAATCAAGAATCCACTTGTAGTTTTGAAGGCTTGATTTCCATATGATTCTCAAAGCAGTATTCTAAGCTCTCTATAGAAGGTGATAGAAAGTAACGTGTCATAAAAAACAGTGGGGATATGACCTAAATAACCTCAATGTTAGTAGTACTGCACATTATAACATGCAAAAAGTCTTATTTATACATTGTGCATTCCTACTAAACATGATGGAGGCAGCATTCTGTTTTGGGAACACTTCTCACTAGAAGGGACCATGAAAAAGAGCCAGATTGATGAATTAAAAAGAGATTTACATTTTGGCATTAACAAACAACTAGGGCAATGATATAGTGGTTAAGGAACATAAAGGCAAATATATACTTGCACAGGACCACATTGCCTCATTGTCATCAATTACTAATTTTTTTTTTTGTTTGTTTTTCTGTATTCAGAGCCCAGCAGTTATTACTCACTGACGCAGTTTATTATGAACATTACAGAACAAACTTCATTGTGTGTGTTCACCTGGCATCTGCCTAGGGATGGTTCTTCACTTGTGCTCAAAGCTTACTGGGATTGGCCACAGCTTCCCTGTGACCTTGCTCAGAAGAAGCAGGAAGAAAATGGATAGATGAGTGGAAAACTATAGTTACCGTTTTTATTCGTGTACCAAGTGTCCTCGTGTAAGATACGCACCCTAATTTTTACAAAGAAAATTGCGAAAATCGTTTTTCCCCGTGTACAATGCGCGTTGTGATTGTATAGGAAGCGTTTAGAGAGAGAGTGCAAGCGCGAGAGAGAGAGTGCGAGCACGAACAAGTGAACAAGAGAGAAAGAGAGAGTGCGCGAGTGCGCGAACAAGTAAACGAGAGAGAGAGCGCGTGTGTGTGTGTGAGCAGGTGAAAGAACGCGCAAGGAAGCGAGCGAGCGAGAAAGAACGCGCAAGGAAGCGAAGCGAGCGAAGAACGCGCAAGGAAGCGAAGCGAAGAAAAAAAACGCGCAGGAAGCGAAGAAGCGAGAGAGAAAGAACGCGCAAGGAAGCGAGCGAGCGAGAAAGAACGCGCAAGGAAGCGAGCGAGCGAGAGAGAAAGAACGTGCAAGGAAGCAACCAAGAGTGAGCAAGCGAGCCCAAGCAGAAGAAGTAAACAATACAGAATTATATTTCCTCATGTATGACGCACAACTGATTTTCTAATGCTAATTTTCGGGGTAAAAATGTGCGTGTGGTACACGTGTAAATGCGGTAAGTATCATCTGTAATAGAGTTAAGGCTGATAGGTTTTCTAGCTATATCTCCTGTCAGAGGTGCCAGGGGCGATGCCCCGGCCGGGACGCCATGAAGGACCGGAAGAGGGCGTGTGCCCACCTTGGATCACGTGGGGGCCGCCACCCTGGTTGCTTTGGGGGCCATGGGCACAGAGCTTTACCCTGTAGAGGCCCGTGGTCGCCGCCAGGGAGCACCCCAATGCCTTTGGAGCCCGGGACCTCAGCACTTCCGCCACACCAGGAAGTGCTGGGGGGAAGAAGAACAGGGACACCCGGAGTGTTTCCGGGGATGCAGCCGGCACTTCCGCCACACAGGGGCGTGTCAGTGGGTGATTGCCGGAACCCACCTGGAGCACATCCGGGTGATAATAAAAGGAGCCGCCTCCCTTCATTCGAGGCGAGAGTCGGGAGTGGAGTGGACTGAGCTTGCTGGAGGAGGCAAGGAGGCGGCCTGAAGAGGAAAGTGAAGGCATTGTTGTGAGGCCAGGACTTAGGGGACTTTGGGGTTTGTGGTGCACTTTTGAACTGTATATATTTGTAAATAAATGTGTTTTTGGGTGAAATGAATGTGTCCGCCTGTCTGTGTCTGGGCCAGTCTCCACACTCCCCATAGCGGCATTCATATACTGTATATAATAAATCAGTATCTGCACCTTATTATTGCTTGTATTAGTTGCTTGACTGTGTAACATTTTATTTTGAAAAGGTATTTCAAAATGGGAACACCTTGACTAAAAGTGATTCATGTTGTGAGTTGTGAGTGTAGTTTTTTGCCCTCTGTCCGATCAATTATATCAGTCATTTTGAGCTAAATTGTTTATTACTGTAAATGATTTATTTCTTAAACTATAAAGATAATGCATAGATTGTAATTATTCCTGTTTATGCTTAATTTACAGATACATGAGAAGCTCCAGCAGTATGAGATGCAAAATCCGTCTCCTGTCATCCACACTGCCACTACCTTAGCTGATGATGTAAGTCTACATTGGTGAGATCCTTTGGCACAATTAAACTTTTGCCTCATTGTTCCTGGAACTCTCATTTAACTAGAGGTCATGCACCCAACTGCATTTTGTCTTGTTTGTATTCTTTTTAAACCTACTGTATGTCAAAACACAAGATAATTATTGCTTCAATATGCTTCTATAACAAGGTCAGGAGCAGGCAGTTTATTTTGGAGAAGCTCAAATCAATAAAATATCAAGGTAAATATACAACACAGCAATATGAGTTATTCTCATTCCCAAACAGCACACAAGCGGTCTGTTAAGCAGGAACACTGAGGTATAGTAATCAAATTAGTGTAAAAAACTTTCTGGTCAAGATCCTACCTTAGTACATCACACAGATGTAAGTACAATTATGATGGCTGGTTTGTCCCAGTCCTAAAATACCTAATGTGTTAAGATGGAGTGAGTGTGAATGGAGATTGTCCAGATCCCACTGGTTTCAATCTGTAAAATTAGATGGGAATTGCGTTGTTTAGATTTAGATGAAGTCTGTCTCAGTGTTTATTTTCTTTATGAGTAGATATTATTTAATTTTTGCATAGGTATCTCAGAAGATTTCCGAATATGCAGCCTATAGCTGAGTGCAGTGATGCACTCTGTCCATACTTAATATACGAAGGCATTCATTGCCATTAGGTAGGCAGAGGGTGCTGAGAAGGGAGAGTGTGTGTGTTTTAGTATTTTTGTATTCATGTATGTGTCAGCTGGAAATCTAACTCATGTTTTTTCATTCAATTCAGTTTCCACCACTTATCCAAGACTGGGTCATGGGGGCAACAGTCTTAACAGTGATGCCCATTCGTCCCTTTACCGAGCCAAACTTGCCAACTTATACTGTGGGATCCTAAGGCGTTCTCAGGCCATCTGGGAGATATAATAGTCGCAGTGAGCCCTGGGTCTTCCTAGGGGTCTCCTTCCATAAAACCTCCTCAGGGAGATGTCCAAGAGGCATCTGTATTTCTGTAGTGACATCTGTTGATGACTAACTAAACCACCTCAATTGGCTCCTCTTAATGCTCTGAGCCTCTCTCAGATGTCACCGCTTCTCACCCTGTCTCTAAGGGAATGCTCAGCCACTCTGCAGAGAAAACTCATTTTGGTCACTTGTACCTGCAATCTCATTCTTTCAGTCATTACACAAAACTCTTGAACATGGGTGAGGGTAGAGATGTAGACTGACTAGTAAATCGAGAGCTTCACCTTCTGATTCAGGCCCTTCTTCACCGTTATAGATCTCCATTCTGTTTATTGATCTTGCCATTCCTTTTCTCTTCACTCTTGAACAAGATCCCAAGGTATTTAAACTCCTCTACTTGAGGCAGTAACTCACTTCATATTTATGTCAAAAAAACAATATAGCCATGTTGTGTATTACTGTTAACTAGAGAATCTTTCTTTTATGGACAGTTGTAATTAAAACATTACATTTTATACTGTTTTAAATATAAATAGTTTGTACCGTATTGCAACCATGAGATCAAGAAATTATAGATCATGGCAGGTGAATCACATTTTGACTCCATAAGTGAGGATATCCTGCACACGGTGTCACTAATGGGAGTTATACAGAATGTTTGAATAATTATTGGATTTGCATCTTTCAATGGATGGTTAAAAAGACAGGGATTAAGAATTTGTATTTATTTATTTTTTTGTTTTGTTTGTTCTGGGGAAAAACATAAAGACATTTCATTTAATGCAGTATTTCTCAACCTTTCTGTTGTGGTGACAGACTTTTTCCCCATGTAAGTGTCTAGTCGACCCGCTTTATGAATTGGTTGCAATCATCAGGTGGTGAAGGGGTGTTGTTTGCCCCCTTGGTGAAACGAGAGCGATTGTCAGAGTTGCTACTTCTGTCCTCCTAAGTGACTAGAGCAAGAACACGGGGCAAAGATTTGATCGAGTTCAAGCGACGGAGCTTGAACTGTTTACTATTATAAACAATAGCAACTTGCTACCCACCGGTGGCAGCTTGTGACCCTTTGGTTGAGAAGCACTGATTTAATGTATTGTTTTTTTCGTAAAGTGTTTCTCCTTTTTACATTGTCTGTAATTACATGTTAGGTTAATTCAGAAGTGATGCATTGATTAAAGCTAGTTGTCCAGAAATGCATCAGCTTTATCCTTTTACTTCGAAAAATTGATTTCTGAGATAAAAAGAAAGTATTGCTGAAAAGCACTATATACAGTAACAAGAACATCAAATGTGGACATAGATTATACATTTTTCATATCACAATTCTCTTATAATTACCAATTTAAGTTTGTTAGCCATTTTATGCCAGTTTTAATTTCAGGTAACTCGATTTTTTAGATTTAATGTTAACTCATTCTGTTTTGACAAATGTCAGTATATTGCAATATAGAATAAACAAGGTGAATTACACGTAATATTTTAAAATAATTGTGTTTGAGCAATGTTTACCTAGCTACTTGTTATTTTCATATTTCAAAAGTTTTTTCATATTTGTTGAAATGTGCAATTATACACCATTAGAAGTGATTTTAAACTTGTAGTTCATATGGTTAGTTAGAAAAAATAAATGTAATCCCACTGCAGTTGTGTTGTATATTCTGACTGGGAGCAGTTACTGTTGCATAGTCGTGTTCCATGGAGAAAGAACCCAGTGTGCTGTTTTCCATCAGTGTAGGCTCAAGGATTCAAGAATTTAATAAAAATAGTGCCTGTTTATACAGCAAATGTCGAAGGCACTTTACAGCACATCATAAAACCACATGAAATACAAAACATGCTAAAAGACAAAAGTCAACATAAAATTACATAAAACAGAGCAAGATATTAAAATGTATAATGAATGAAATACCTAAGCAAAATTAAAAACTTGCTGACGTAATAAAGTCTTAAGTCTTGATCTGAACATGTCTATGCACTGCAGCTGCCTAATGCTGAATGAGATTGAATTCCAAAGTTTATAAGCATAACAGCTGAAGTCTCGATCCCCAGTGGTTTTATGCATTCTATTTTGGAACCACAAGAAGATGAGCACCAGCAGAGCGAAGAGCTGAGTTTGGCACGGAATGAAGACCGTTAAACTCTTCCACATTAACTCAGAGATGTGTATTTGCCCTTTCAAAAGAAGATTCCCATGTCAGTAGGACACCAGAGTTGTTGCAGATAAAAAAGGGTCAGCACAGCATCAATCTTAATGCAACATGTGAGCTTTATGTGCTTCCTTGATTTTAAGCATTAGCTACAAACATACGCAGTGCCAAAGGGTACAGCAAAATGTACTACTTTGTGTCTTTTGATAGTTTCGATCCATTTTCTCCTTTAAGCTTTATCAGTCAGAACGCTGTGAAAAACCAGATAAGGTTGTTTCGAATTTGAGCACAGAAGGATATTACAGAAGCTGTTGTTTTGCGATTCTGGCATTGGTTTCAGTAACCAGAAGAAAATTTACCCATTGAGTCCTCCCAGGAAAAAAATGAAAAAAAAAACCAAAACCAGAATTGTGAAAAGGGCAAACTGATGATTTTAAATTTGGCCCTGTGTGTGTGTGTGTGTGTGCATGAGCAAGCGCCAGCTGGCCCTCTGATAGACTGCCTGGTTCCTGCATTGCTCCCATAATAATGATAATAATATGATGATAGTAATACATTTTATTTATTTAGCACCTTTTGCCATGCTGGAGGTGCTCTATAATTTCATTTTCCCAGATGACCTTGAAATAGATAAAAAGCCGGTTTGTCTGTGTAGTTATGCTGGGTTAATGATTGAAGTAATTTTTAAATTGCAGATTTCCTTCTCTAGCTTACAAGTTTCAGTTTTTTTATATCTAATGGAATCTAAGTCTCTGCTGCTCATTTATTTATGTATTAATGTTAGTAATCTCATTACAACTAGGTAGGCATAGTATCAACAATTCTCAGCTCAACATCAGTCTTAATACAGTGTGTACGCTTTATATACTCATTTGGTTTGAAGCATTAGCTACAAACATACATAGTTGTACAGTGTACAACAAAATTCAATTTGTGCTTTTTCCATACATTTTGTTCCATATAAGATCAATTCAAATATAAGCACCCATCCCCATCTGAATTTAGAAAGCCATATGAACAAAATGCCCAACATTAATCCCTCCTGTATGCTAAATCAGTTAAATGCATAACTGAAGCTCATTTGTTTATGTTAATATAACATTAATGAATAATTGCATACTTCATTAAAAAAAAAACCTGGGACCATTTCTTTGTACTTTTGTAATCTGAAAGAAAAATGAGAACTAATTTTCCAAGTTATCGATGACAAAAAGTGCTTTCATCCAAGTAAGCAAAGTAAGATGATGAACAAACAGTGTAGTGTAAAATATCTTCCTATATAATACGCTACCGTGGCTGTTCGTTTGTCTGTCCAGGATATTAAATCACCTGTAGATCGCAAACCGTTTGACCTATTGAACTGAAATTTGGTACACATATACTATGTGACATCTACTATCCGCTCTCTCGGTGATGATTGACCTCCAGTGTTATTCCTCTTTTTATTTTTATTTTATTTTATTGTAATATTAACCCTCGGCAGCAGCCAACAGAGCGGCTGTGTGGCACATGCATACGGGCGCCATTCTCATTCCCTATCACCTTTGCCGTCACTTCCGCTACCTCGTAATCTCTTTAATCATTCTTGGGGCGAATTGAAGACTAAAGTGCCAGCGTAAGTGAAAAATTAAGGAAAACATACTAAGTAATTGCAGCACAAACACCGACTTAAATCAGTTTTAACATGAAAAGATGCCGACGAAAGAAGAGCAGAAGCGGGCCGCTAGGGTGGAGAAAAGAAGAGCTGCTCAGGAAGCAGCAAGCGCATCAACCTCTGAGCAAACAAATGATAAACGTACAGAGAAAGAGGATGAAAACTAGGAATGCTCAAGTCGAGTGTATTCACTGCATATTATGGAGCAGTCCACCGTTATTGGTATTACAATAACTGCAGACACTAGTGAGCAAAAATGTTTTGCATCAATTTTTTGGCCACTTAATCTTCTGACCTTCAAACCAGGAACTCTTCTATATTAAGGTGTGGTGCTGATACTATATCATTCTTTTAATTGCTTCACTTTTTAATTTGGTTACATTTTTCCTAACTTAAACTATGTGTCCAGAGCAAAAGGCCTTCACCTTCTGACACTATTGGAACTTGTTAGCTCTAGGAGGGAACTGACCTGTGAGAGGCATTGGCAAACCTGTTGTAGTACATCTTTCAGGTACCATCCTGTTTGTGACAAAGCTTTTTTGCTTTCTACAGAATGCTTTAATCTTTGGGGTCTTTGTTATCTGATATCCGAACACATTGTCTCTCAAAACAGACAACTTTCACTGTTGCTGCAACATTACCAGTAACTCTCAACCTTGGTGGAAATGTGTATTCTATTTCTCCTTCTTACGACATTCCCACCTGGCTGTAAGTAGCGAGCAAGCAATATCCAGAGAAAAAAACCCCATGTCTGATCACAAAACAGCTCCTAAAAATTAGCCCAAATTGAAAACAATGGGAAGAGAAGTGACACGTCTTTAATTGAGGCTTTTTTATATATACAATGAGACTATATTTAGTTTTTATTTATTGTATTGTTGATTTACCAAAAGTCATGACCACCCTACTGTAATATGATAATTTTCTTAATTCCAAAGAACAGCACCTAAAGAGCTTTAGTTTCATATTTACCACTGAATATTAGAAAAGACAGTCCGGAACTCCTTGGAGAACACTTGAATTGTCAGTCCAGTCATTTTTTTGGGCATAAAACAGCCTGAAAAATTATGCAAGAGAACTAAAGATCGGTTATTTTTAGGCAGTTGACAGGGCAAGATAAATGAGTGAATAAAGTTTTAAAGAGTGAGAAGTAAATAAAAGGAAAAAGCAAGTTCTGAACTACCTGTTTAAGTTGAGCTGGGGTGATTTATGGAGAGCAGGACTTTCCAGCCTATCATCTTGCCCAGTGAAATAAACTGTTAAATTAATCTTTTGTGATTGAATGGTTAATTTCCTGTATCCGTTTATTCTGGGGTTTTTTTTCCCCTCATCATGCCACACCTGAAAAATAAAATGCATTTGTACTTGCTGACTGTTACTTTTATTTACTGTTCATTTCTATTCTTTTGAAATCCAAATTTTTGTTTTGTTGCCTACACACCTCTATTGGTTAAATTAGATAAACGTCATTAATCTCATGGGGGAAGTCAGATGCATACAGCAACAGAAACATAAAAAACAAGGATACAGACTCGCAGGACAAGTAATACAGCTAATCAATCCATCAGTAAATAAATGTATATTATGCAAATATTTTAAAATGAACTTTTAAAATGAGTATATCAGGGGGAAGCAGTGAATTACCTGATAGCAGTGGGTAGAAAAGACCCCCAGAGGCGCTTATTAGCACACCATGGACAAATGAGCCTGTGGTTAACAGTGCTCCAAGACAGCGCCTCCTAGAGCAGGTGGAGGGGATTTTTCATGATGACATCCAATTTTCACACTATCCTTTTTTCAAGTGTGCCCAGAGTTTCCCCTGTGATGATGCAGGCTTTCCTGAAGTGTGTCTTTTGAGCTCAAGTTGCTCCCACAGGAGACGGCAGCGTAGAACACCACTCTGGCTACTATGGATTGGTAGAACATTTCCAGAAGCTTGCTGCACACATTGAAAGACCTGAGACTCCTTAAGAAGTATGGCCTGCTCTGGCCCTTCTTGTTGAGCACCACTGGGTTGCCCGAGCAGTCCAGTTTGTTGATTATGTGAACCCCCAGTATCTGTAGCTCTGTACCACTTCCAAGTCCTCCTTCTGAATGGTGACTGGTCTCAGAGGCTCCTTGGCACACCACAAGTCCACCACCAGCTCTTTTGTCTTGTGTAAACCATTGGATTCCCACAAGCTGGAAGAGGAGTAATGATCTTTATGCTGGTACTGCTTGTTTTAGTTTTAGTTCCTCCTGTTCTTCCTTTGGATTAAATGTCAGTAGTGTATCACTATACAGTAATTATGATAAAAAAAAACAAAACTGAAAAGTCACAATTATTAGGTTCCTCTGTTATTTCGAAGACTTATATTTTCACAAAATTCAAACAGATTTTAATCATTTCACTTGGCTATTGCAGATATAAATTTAAAACTAAACAATGTTCAGAATTACCTGTAATATTTTTTCCTTTGAAAATTTGAAAACAAAAAGTGAAAATTAATTTATTTTACAATGTAGTATTCATTTTTCATCTATTCTGTTGCATGATTAGTGTGTCTCATTGTATCATAGAAGTATAACATCAACAGTTTCACTACGGTAGTAGAGATTTTGTGATGTCAGATGCTACTGCTCTGTCCAAATTGGTTTCCTGCCTTGCACGCACTGTTGCCAATTTAGGTTCTGACTCTCTATGAACCTGAAGTGAATTAAGCAGGTTCACGTAGTCAGTGGATGAGTGGAAGGATCAGTTTTTCAAGTTTTGACCCTTGGCTTACTGAGCCGTTAATATAGACATTTTACAACTCTCTTTCTCAATATTCTGTCTATCAACCATAGTATATATCCATCCATCCATCCTCTTCCGCTTATCCGGGGTTGGGTCGCGGGGGCAGCAGCTTAAGCAGAGAGGCCCAGACTTCCCTCTTCTCGGCCACTTCTTCCAGCTCTTCCGGGAGAAGCTCATATGCTTCCCAGGCCAGCCGGGAGACATAGTCTCTCCAGCGTGTCCTGGGTCTTCCCCGGGGCCTCCTCCCATTTGGACGTGCCCGGAACACCTCACCAGGGAGGCATCCTGATCAGATGCCCGAGCCACCTCATCTGACTCCTGTCGATGCGGAGGAGCAGCGGCTCTATTCTGAGCCCCTCCCGGATGACTGAGCTTCTCACCCTATCTTTAAGGGAAAGCCCAGACACCCTGCGGAGGAAACTCATTTCAGCCGCTTGTATTCGCGATCTCGTTCTTTCGGTCACTACCCATAGCTCATGACCATAGGTGAGGGTAGGAGCGTAGATCGACTGGTAAATTGAGAGTTTTGCCTTACGGCTCAGCTCCTTTTTCACCATGACAGACCAATGCAGAGCCCGCATCACTGCGAATGCCGCACCGATCCGCCTGTTTATCTCATGGTCCATTCTTCCCTCGCTCGTGAACAAGACCCCGAGATACTTGAACTCCTCCACTTGGAGCAGGATCTCTTCCCCCAACCCTGAGAGGGCACTCCACCCTTTTCCGGCTGAGGACCATGGTCTTGGACTTGGAGGTGCTGATTTTCATCCCAGCCGCTTCACACTCAGCTGCGAACGGATCCAGAGAGAGCTGAAGATCACAACCTTATGAAGCAAACAGGACAACATCATCTGCAAAAGCAGTGTCCCAATCCTGAGTCCACCAAACCGGACCCCTTCAACACCCTGGCTGCGCATAGAAATTCTGTCCATAAAAGTTATGAACAGAATCGGTGCCAAAGGGCAGCCCTGGCGGAGTCCTCTCACTGGAAACGGGCTCGACTTACTGCCGGCAATGCGGACCAAGCTGTGACACCGGTTGTACAGAGACCGAACAGCTCTTATCAGGGGGTCCGGTACCTCATACTCCCAGAGCACCCCCCACAGGATTCCCCGAGGGACACGGTCGAACGCCTTTTCCAAGTCCCATAGTATATAATGAAAGAAAGTTAGAATCATCTTGGATCACGCTGCGACCACTTCTTTGAACAGCAGTCAAACCATTTTTTATCAGCATGGTAGTGAACTTCTTACATTTGTTTTCAATGTTTACAGTTTGGTATGCATCTGATCTGATAGTAAATCCCTGCTGTATTGAGAAATGCAAAACAACCCTCAGTGTTCCCCATACATTATATATGGTTCAGAACAAAAGACAGATTTCAATTGTGCCAGAGCCTTATTCAGACTGATTTCCAAAAGGACGTTGTACAGTAAGGTTTAGGAGTGTGTTAACCAGAAGTGGCACCAGAGATGGAAGAACTGTCATTTATCCTTTCTGCAGAAGTGGAAAGAGAAAAGTCATTAGGCAACAGCATCACCCTCTTGTTTGGAATATAACAGGCACTAAATGAGCCGTGAGGTTGTCTCCCAGACACACTGTAACATCATCTCGAAAAAAGGAACTGTTAACTTGACCATCATGTGAGCCCAAAGTGTCATGGGCACTTTTGTTTTCTTTTTTGACAGAAAGAAGTCTTTGAGCTGCTTTAAACACTTTCTCAGTTATAGCCCTTTTTTCTTATTACCTCATTAACACTCCAAGTTGGCTACCTCCACTCTGACCTTTCCATAGTCTTCATGGTTTTTCTACTGTAGAACTCTGACAGCATTGTAAAGTGCTCCTTTTATCCACTTCTTGAATTCATCTGTGGACGCCAGGTGGCAAAAGCTCCTGCTTGCTGGTATACACCCAAGCATATTGTCAATCCAACCTTTCATCATCAGTCAAGTATCGGTGACAAACGGATGCTGAGTTAAGAGCAGAAGCCTTTCATTTGAAAGGAGAGAAGTCTATTTAGCCAGAGCTACATTTCTTATCTTGAAACAAAAAGGAACTATTGGTTAAACTATTTTTTAATATCCATAGGTATTTTTACCAATAGGTATTCTTTTGAGTTGAATGCAAGAATCTTGACCAGTGAATAAGCAGGGAAAACGTGTGTCTTCAGTTCAGAAGTGAGACTCTGTGTGAAGGGGCTTCCAGTTTATGGACTAGAACATAAAAAATTTGAGAAAGGAGAAAAGGCCATTCAGTCCATCAAGCCCATTTGTTTAGTTATTAGCCAAGCTGTCCCAATATCTCATCCAGATGTCTAAGTCTGTGCTTCAACTCCATGTCTTGGTAATTTTTCCCAAAGTCCCACAACTCTTTGAAAGAAGTCCTCCCTGGCTTCAGTTTTAAATGCACTTTCTCTTACCTTCCAAAGATGTCCTTGATTACCCATGATTCACCCTTAATCTGAAAGAATGATGCTGGATCTACTTTATCACTGCCTTTAAGGATTTTAAAGACCTGGATTAAGTCCCCATGCAGCCTCCTCTGCTCTAAAACCAGTTTAATTCTCTGAGTCTATCAGAGGGTGTAGTAACACAGTCTTTTCCAACTCTATTTTAAGACAGACAGAGAGTTTTTAAGTAATCAACAGAAGTTGGGACACCTGTACAAATTGTTTGCTTCAAATTGCATGGTTTACTGTGGAACATCTATATCCTAATAGTTATTCCCCGAAGAAGGCCCATTTTAAACCTCATGCAGTTTACTGCTTATCTTTTCACCATTTTAGGTCATAAATTTGATGAAAAACTTTTCACCAGTAGTGTAATTAGAAAAAATATTGAAACTTGAAATGGCATTATGACAGTCAGTGTCTTGCCAGTTATGTAGTATTTAGCAAAAACTGAAAGGCAAATAGGTCTTCCTACCTGTAGTAACATTTATTTTAGTCCGTCAGTCGTTAATGTTCATTTTCCCATCTGATTTGCATTTAGGCCATTTGACTCTAAAAGGTCAGGTCTTGAATTAGGAGCAGTTTCTGTGAAATTTGCACAACCAACATTATAGGGAACATTGAGCATTCTGAAGGCCTAGTCACTTGTTGGCCAAAACAGAATGTCAGGATGTGCAGAGGACGTGAAAAAAACCAAAGTGATCTTTCTACGATTGCCAAACATTAGCAAACAAGTCGATAGCATACTTGTTACTGAAAAATAAAATTCAACGATATAGAGCCAATAGTGAAACCGTTTCTTATTATGTGGAGCAAATTACAACTTCCGGATACAAAGATGAAGTATTAAACAAGAAATTGATACTCATCATCTATGCTTGTGTTGCTTAACCTAGCTTCGTAGTTTAGGATCAGAATCATTATACTAATGTTCTGAAAATAATTTTTATTTTTGTTGTGGTTTCTCCATTCTCATCTTCCCCAGCAGATGAGGCTATTATGCCATAATGCTTGAAGAACCACGTAGCTTTGTGATACTTATAATAAGTTCCATCTCCAAGACAGCGCCCCTAGAGCAGATGGAGGGATTTTTCATGATGACGTCCAATTTTCACACTATCCTTTTTCAAGTGTGCCCAGAGTTTCCTGTGATGATGCAGGCTTTCCTGAAGTGTGTCTTTTGAGCTCAAGTTGCTCCCACAGGAGACGGCAGCGTAGAACACCACTCTGGCTACTATGGATTGGTAGAACATTTCCAGAAGCTTGCTGCACACATTGAAAGACCTGAGACTCCTTAAGAAGTATGGCCTGCTCTGGCCCTTCTTGTTGAGCACCACTGGGTTGCCCGAGCAGTCCAGTTTGTTGATTATGTGAACCCCCAGTATCTGTAGCTCTGTACCACTTCCAAGTCCTCCTTCTGAATGGTGACTGGTCTCAGAGGCTCCTTGGCACACCACAAGTCCACCACCAGCTCTTTTGTCTTGTGTAAACCATTGGATTCCCACAAGCTGGAAGAGGAGTAATGATCTTTATGCTGGTACTGCTTGTTTTAGTTTTAGTTCCTCCTGTTCTTCCTTTGGATTAAATGTCAGTAGTGTATCACTATACAGTAATTATGATAAAAAAAAACAAAACTGAAAAGTCACAATTATTAGGTTCCTCTGTTATTTCGAAGACTTATATTTTCACAAAATTCAAACAGATTTTAATCATTTCACTTGGCTATTGCAGATATAAATTTAAAACTAAACAATGTTCAGAATTACCTGTAATATTTTTTCCTTTGAAAATTTGAAAACAAAAAGTGAAAATTAATTTATTTTACAATGTAGTATTCATTTTTCATCTATTCTGTTGCATGATTAGTGTGTCTCATTGTATCATAGAAGTATAACATCAACAGTTTCACTACGGTAGTAGAGATTTTGTGATGTCAGATGCTACTGCTCTGTCCAAATTGGTTTCCTGCCTTGCACGCACTGTTGCCAATTTAGGTTCTGACTCTCTATGAACCTGAAGTGAATTAAGCAGGTTCACGTAGTCAGTGGATGAGTGGAAGGATCAGTTTTTCAAGTTTTGACCCTTGGCTTACTGAGCCGTTAATATAGACATTTTACAACTCTCTTTCTCAATATTCTGTCTATCAACCATAGTATATATCCATCCATCCATCCTCTTCCGCTTATCCGGGGTTGGGTCGCGGGGGCAGCAGCTTAAGCAGAGAGGCCCAGACTTCCCTCTTCTCGGCCACTTCTTCCAGCTCTTCCGGAGAAGCCCATATGCTTCCCAGGCCAGCCGGGAGACATAGTCTCCAGCGTGTCCTGGGTCTTCCCGGGCCTCCTCCCATTTGGACGCGCCCGAACACCACCAGGGAGGCATCCTGATCAGATGCCCGAGCCACCTCATCTGACTCCTGTCGATGCGGAGGAGCAGCGGCTCTATTCTGAGCCCCTCCCGGATGACTGAGCTTCTCACCCTATCTTTAAGGGAAAGCCCAGACACCCTGCGGAGGAAACTCATTTCAGCCGCTTGTATTCGCGATCTCGTTCTTTCGGTTACTACCCATAGCTCATGACCATAGGTGAGGGTAGGAGCGTAGATCGACTGGTAAATTGAGAGTTTTGCCTTACGGCTCAGCTCCTTTTTCACCATGACAGACCAATGCAGAGCCCGCATCACTGCGAATGCCGCACCGATCCGCCTGTTTATCTCATGGTCCATTCTTCCCTCGCTCGTGAACAAGACCCCGAGATACTTGAACTCCTCCACTTGGAGCAGGATCTCTTCCCCCAACCCTGAGAGGGCACTCCACCCTTTTCCGGCTGAGGACCATGGTCTTGGACTTGGAGGTGCTGATTTTCATCCCAGCCGCTTCACACTCAGCTGCGAACGGATCCAGAGAGAGCTGAAGATCACAACCTTATGAAGCAAACAGGACAACATCATCTGCAAAAAGCAGTGTCCCAATCCTGAGTCCACCAAACCGGACCCCTTCAACACCCTGGCTGCGCATAGAAATTCTGTCCATAAAAGTTATGAACAGAATCGGTGCCAAAGGGCAGCCCTGGCGGAGTCCTCTCACTGGAAACGGGCTCGACTTACTGCCGGCAATGCGGACCAAGCTGTGACACCGGTTGTACAGAGACCGAACAGCTCTTATCAGGGGGTCCGGTACCTCATACTCCCAGAGCACCCCCCACAGGATTCCCCGAGGACACGGTCGAACGCCTTTTCCAAGTCCCATAGTATATAATGAAAGAAAGTTAGAATCATCTTGGATCACGCTGCGACCACTTCTTTGAACAGCAGTCAAACCATTTTTTATCAGCATGGTAGTGAACTTCTTACATTTGTTTTCAATGTTTACAGTTTGGTATGCATCTGATCTGATAGTAAATCCCTGCTGTATTGAGAAATGCAAAACAACCCTCAGTGTTCCCCATACATTATATATGGTTCAGAACAAAAGACAGATTTCAATTGTGCCAGAGCCTTATTCAGACTGATTTCCAAAAGGACGTTGTACAGTAAGGTTTAGGAGTGTGTTAACCAGAAGTGGCACCAGAGATGGAAGAACTGTCATTTATCCTTTCTGCAGAAGTGGAAAGAGAAAAGTCATTAGGCAACAGCATCACCCTCTTGTTTGGAATATAACAGGCACTAAATGAGCCGTGAGGTTGTCTCCCAGACACACTGTAACATCATCTCAAAAAGGAACTGTTAACTTGACCATCATGTGAGCCCAAAGTGTCATGGGCACTTTTGTTTTCTTTTTTGACAGAAAGAAGTCTTTGAGCTGCTTTAAACACTTTCTCAGTTATAGCCCTTTTTTCTTATTACCTCATTAACACTCCAAGTTGGCTACCTCCACTCTGACCTTTCCATAGTCTTCATGGTTTTTCTACTGTAGAACTCTGACAGCATTGTAAAGTGCTCCTTTTATCCACTTCTTGAATTCATCTGTGGACGCCAGGTGGCAAAAGCTCCTGCTTGCTGGTATACACCCAAGCATATTGTCAATCCAACCTTTCATCATCAGTCAAGTATCGGTGACAAACGGATGCTGAGTTAAGAGCAGAAGCCTTTCATTTGAAAGGAGAGAAGTCTATTTAGCCAGAGCTACATTTCTTATCTTGAAACAAAAAGGAACTATTGGTTAAACTATTTTTTAATATCCATAGGTATTTTTTACCAATAGGTATTCTTTTGAGTTGAATGCAAGAATCTTGACCAGTGAATAAGCAGGGAAAACGTGTGTCTTCAGTTCAGAAGTGAGACTCTGTGTGAAGGGGCTTCCAGTTTATGGACTAGAACATAAAAAATTTGAGAAAGGAGAAAAGGCCATTCAGTCCATCAAGCCCATTTGTTTAGTTATTAGCCAAGCTGTCCCAATATCTCATCCAGATGTCTAAGTCTGTGCTTCAACTCCATGTCTTGGTAATTTTTTCCCAAAGTCCCACAACTCTTTGAAAGAAGTCCTCCCTGGCTTCAGTTTTAAATGCACTTTCTCTTACCTTCCAAAGATGTCCTTGATTACCCATGATTCACCCTTAATCTGAAAGAATGATGCTGGATCTACTTTATCACTGCCTTTAAGGATTTTAAAGACCTGGATTAAGTCCCCATGCAGCCTCCTCTGCTCTAAAACCAGTTTAATTCTCTGAGTCTATCAGAGGGTGTAGTAACACAGTCTTTTCCAACTCTATTTTAAGACAGACAGAGAGTTTTTAAGTAATCAACAGAAGTTGGGACACCTGTACAAATTGTTTGCTTCAAATTGCATGGTTTACTGTGGAACATCTATATCCTAATAGTTATTCCCCGAAGAAGGCCCATTTTAAACCTCATGCAGTTTACTGCTTATCTTTTCACCATTTTAGGTCATAAATTTGATGAAAAACTTTTCACCAGTAGTGTAATTAGAAAAAATATTGAAACTTGAAATGGCATTATGACAGTCAGTGTCTTGCCAGTTATGTAGTATTTAGCAAAAACTGAAAGGCAAGTAGGTCTTCCTACCTGTAGTAACATTTATTTTAGTCCGTCAGTCGTTAATGTTCATTTTCCCATCTGATTTGCATTTAGGCCATTTGACTCTAAAAGGTCAGGTCTTGAATTAGGAGCAGTTTCTGTGAAATTTGCACAACCAACATTATAGGGAACATTGAGCATTCTGAAGGCCTAGTCACTTGTTGGCCAAAACAGAATGTCAGGATGTGCAGAGGACGTGAAAAAAACCAAAGTGATCTTTCTACGATTGCCAAACATTAGTAAACAAGTCGATAGCATACTTGTTACTGAAAAATAAAATTCAACGATATAGAGCCAATAGTGAAACCGTTTCTTATTATGTGGAGCAAATTACAACTTCCGGATACAAAGATGAAGTATTAAACAAGAAATTGATACTCATCATCTATGCTTGTGTTGCTTAACCTAGCTTCGTAGTTTAGGATCAGAATCATTATACTAATGTTCTGAAAATAATTTTTATTTTTGTTGTGGTTTCTCCATTCTCATCTTCCCCAGCAGATGAGGCTATTATGCCATAATGCTTGAAGAACCACGTAGCTTTGTGATACTTATAATAAGTTCCATATGTTGTTGTTATTTTCAAATACTAATCTTTAAAGAGAGTTTTGCTGTCACTGGCCAGAATGCACTGTGGTTTTTACTTTGTTAACAAAACATGAATCTGGTTTAATTATTGTTGCACCTGTCATAAAATTACTTTTGTCAATACTGATTCCTAATTTCCACTTATCTAACCACTGACAATGATGCTTTAAAAGTTTGCTGGTGAAGGCGCACAAGCAGCGTAACATTTACAAATCACAATAGTTCATTAAATTAAACATACACATATGTTTAATGCAGCATGTAAGCTTCTTGTACCATTAAAGAATACAGGAAACATTTTTTTTTCTTCCCACATTACCCCCACATTGTTAACCAGTCCCATGCTGCTTTTCATTTTTGCCACCAAAAGCGCTCGTAAATTATTTCAACAAGAAGTGAACGGCTCGCTTGTGTAAGCAGGCAAAGTTTGATAAACTGGAGAACAAGCAGCCTGGGGAGCATACTGCACGAATCAGCTGGGCCACTATGAGCATCAATCAATGTGCTGTCAGCCAGAGGAATGCTGGGAATGGAAAAGTCCACAAAGTACCAGTGCACTGCTTAAGTAGAGAGTTGAGAACTTCGATAACCACAGCTGCACCCTTAATTAAAATAGCCTCCTTACTTCGCCTAACACAGACAGGTTCTTCCAAATTGAGATTGTGGACTTTATGACAGACACGATCCTCAAATAAATGTATAGCAGGCTTAGTCAGCACGCTGGGTGCCTGCATTAACACACATCCATCCATCCATTATCCAACCCGCTATATCCTAACAACAGGGTCACGGGGGTCTGCTGGAGCCATTCCCAGCCAACACAGGGTGCAAGGTAGGAAACAAACCCCGGGCAGGGTGCCAGCCCAGCACAGCGCACACACACACCAAGCACACACTAGGGACAATTTAGGATCGCCAATGCACCTAACCTGCATGTCTTTGGAATGTGCGAGGAAAATGAAGCACCTGGAGGAAACCCACGCAGACACGGGGACAACATGCAAACTCCATGCAGGGAGGACCCGGGATAGCAAACCCGGGTCTCCTAACTGCGAGGCAGCAGCGCTACCCACTGCGCCACCATGCCGCCCCTTATTAACACACATATATGTCCTAATCTTAAAGCATACTTTTTCTTGATATTTTTATTTCAAGCCAAAACCTTAACAGAGTGAAAATATTACTATTCTTTCACTACTGATGAAAAAAAACTTTACTTAAAATTTGTTTACAGGTAAATTTAAACTGTGGAATTTTCTTTTTTTTTTCCACATGCATTTTACTTTTTTCTTTTTGATTGCATATGATTTGCATTTTTTTCTCTTTATTTAAACATACTGGCCTAAACCTGTCCCACTGAGGGTGAGTGTAGAAGTGTGATGATTGATGGTCTGTTTTTCTTCATGTTGGCTTCTGTTTGAACACACTGGAAAGTAATAACCTTGAACAAGATAGATTCTCGGTTGTCTCTGACGCACTGGGTAAAACAATGCTCCTTCTAATGCTGTCTGTGTCAATTCAATCTCCTTCACAGCTAGCTGAAGAGCTCCAGAGCAAACCGGCAAACACTGAGATCAGAGAACTATTGAAACTGCTGTCCAAGGCTCATGTTAAGGTGAGGACATCCATATTTCCCAGCACCTCCGCGCGAGTGAACTGAGGGTCATGTAACACCCTGAAAATGTTTGTTCTTGACATGTCTTCAAATTGATAAATCGTTAAACAGGATGTCTGAAAATAGCAAAGTTCTGTTGTCATAAATACATATCCATTGTGTTGTATACCTTACCCTCCATAATATTTTTAAGAGTGAAAAGACTACTCAGTTCATGCAGCTGTTTTGATTAGCAATGAACCTTTTTACCTTCACATCAATTTATAAATTTAGACATTTCAAAATGGTTTGCTTTTGATGCTTCAAAAATGATGAAGTCCGAATCATTGACAATGTACAGTAATAGCTTATAATGTTTTGGTGTTTGCCTGGGCTGTTGTGTGATATTAGAGTACTCAGAGGGTCTGGGTGGCCAGCTAAACAAAAAAACACACACACACATATATATATATATATGTGTGTGTGTGTGTGTATGTGTGTACATACATATACAGTATATATACACACACACACACACATGACTGGAGGGAGGCGGCCTATATGCCCCGGATGTGTGTCTGTTCCTTGGCCACGCCCAGCGTGGCGGATATACTGTATATATATATGTATGTGTATATATATGTGTATATATAATTATATATATATATATGTATACTGTATATAAATAAATAAGAATTTTATGCAATAATGGCCTAATTTACATTGGTAGTTTAATGAAAAGCTTTTACAGTTTTGTTTCTTCTGTGCATTATTAAACCCATTTAATCCAGCTCAAAGACAAGAGAGCTACAGTACTCTGCACACAGGAGAAATTGATCTTGAACAGAGTGTTAATTACAAGTCCATATTGCAAATCCATGAAGAAATAGTATATTTTTACATATACACTCACTGGCTACTTTATTAGGTACACTTGTTCACCAGCTTGTTAACACAAGTGTTTAATCAGCCAATCGCATGGCACCAACTCAATGCATTTAGACATGTCGACATTGCCAAAACGACTTGCTGAAGTTCAAACCGAGCATAAGATTGGGGAAGGTGACTTAAGTGACTTTGAACATGGCATGATAATTATTGCCAGACAGGATGGTCTGAGTATTTCACAAACTTCTGATCTGCTGGGATTTTCATGCACAACCATTTCTAGGGTTAACAGAGTATGGTCTGAAAATGGGAAAATATCCAGTGAGCGGCAGTTCTCTGGGTGAAAATGCCTTGTTGATGCCTGAGGTCAGAGGAGAATGGCCAGAATGGTTTGAGCTGATAGAAAGGCAACAGTAAGTCAAATCACCACTTTAACAACTGAGGTATGCGGAAGAGCATATTTGAATGCACAAAATGTTGAACCTTGAAACAGATTGGCTATAGCACCAGGACATCACAACGAATGCCACTCATTCTGTCAGCTAAAAACAGGCATCTGAGACTACAGTTTGCACTGACTCACCAAAATTTGGACAACAGAAAATTGGAAAAATGTTGCCTGGTCTGATTAGTCTCGATTTCTACTGCAGCATTTGGATGGTACGGTCAGAAGTTGGTGTTAGCATCATGAAAGCATGGATCCATCCAGCCTTGTGTCAACTGTTCAGGCTAGTAGTGTGGTATAACAGTGTGGGGGCTATTTATTTGGCACACATTGGGCCCCATAGTTCCAACTGAGCACCGTTTAAATGCCACAGCCTACTTGAGTATTATTGCTGACCATGTCCATCCCTTTATAACCGCAGTGTTCCCATCTTCTGATGGCCACTTCCAACAGGATAACCCACCATATCACAAAGCTGAAATCATCTCAAACTGGTTTCTTGAACATGACATTGAGTTCACTGTGATCAAAAGGCCTGCACAGTCACCAGATCTCAATTGAATAGAGCACCTTTGGGATGTGGTGGAATGGGAGAATCGCATCATGGATGTGCAGCCGACGAATCTGCAGCATGTTGTCATGTCAATATGAACCAAAATCCCTGAGCAATGTTTCCAGCACCTTGTTGAATCTATGCCACGGAAAGTTTACGGCAGTTCTGAAGGTAATAGGGGGTCCAACCCGGGACTAGCAAGGTGTACCTAATAAATTGGACAGTGAGTTTTTCTATAAGAAGAAGGGAGACATCTAAAATTGTGAAAACTGTAGAGGTATAGAGCTGATGTCACATACATTTAAAAAATATGGGAAGGGAGAATAGATAAAATGTTGAGAAGAGAGATGACGATAGGGGAAAAGCAGTATGAACTTATGCTAGGAAAAAGTACAACAGATGTGATTTTCACCTTGTGAGAGATTGAGATTATATAACAATATTGAGAGAAACAGAAATGGCCGCACATGGTTTTTATAGGTTTAAAAAAGGCATACATTGAGTTCCTCGGTCAGAAATGTTGAGATGTATAAGAGAGAAGAAAGTACTGGAGAAGTATGTAAGGATATATATGAGGGTCCTACAAACAGGTGACAAGTAGTTTAGGAATAACAGATGGAATTACAGTTAAAGTCGGGTCGAGTGAGGAATCATAATTAAGCCTGCATCTTTTTACTCTAATTAAGGATAATATTGCTAGAATAGTAGATCAGGCTCCATGGTAGATGCATAATGCCTCTCTGTGTCTGTGACAGCCATGTCAGAAGTTTTCTTCCTTTTTAATTTTCTTGCTGATGTGTGTTCAGACCATAGTGTGTGTACATTTGTATTTATTTGTTTATTTGCATATTTATGTGTTTGTTTATATAAAGAGCTTCTGTAAAAATTCAAATTTACCCTTGGGCACAAAAAAGTTCTATCCATTATCAATTATTTGCGGATGACATTGTACAGTGTGGCACGAATAAGAATATTGTAGAAAGGAAAATGGAAAAAAGCTATGGAGGATTTAAGGGACAAGAAAAAGTTAACCTCCAGAGAGAAATGCTTAAAAAGATGGAAAAGTTGAAATATCTACGATCAACAATAACAGACGATGGAGAGCTAGGTTTAGAAATAAACTATAGAGTGCCACCTAAGTTGGAAAAACTGGAAAAAAGGTGTCTGGAGTGTTATGTGACTGACAAATCAGTGCAACAGTGAAGGATAAAGTGTACAAGAGTGTAGTCAGACCAGCATTGTTGTATGGACCAGAAACCTGGATGCTGGATGCTATAGAAATGAGGATTTTGAGATGTGTGGAGTAATAGAGCTTGATAAGATCAGGAATGAGGTAATAAGCGGTACAGTTAAAGTTGGGGGAATCTCAAAGAGTTCAGTTCATGTTTATTGATGTGTACACAATATATTGAGACTAGTGACTTTAGTATAATACCAACAAAAGACAATCAACACAACCCTAAATTTAATATTTACACCAAAATGTATAGATGAAACACTGGCTTGGTATACTCATGTAGAAGTCATTACAAGTGGCTGTTGGGTAGTCACATGACCTGATTAAAACACTGTTTCTAAACCTAGTAATGCAAGTGCCAATGATCCTTTACATTTTCCATGAATGGTAGCAGGAAAATAAAATGTCCATCCATCGTAGCTAAGGTCCTTGATAATGCAGTTTATTTTTCTGAGGCAGTGTGTGTTGTATACTGTATATCCTGATTATAAGGATGTGCCAAGTTATATTCATAGCCCACCTTTGCAGCTTCTGTGTTGCTTTGTGGTCCTCCGCTCAACAGGTTCCATACCAGGATGTGGCCTTAACGTGTCATGAAGATCAAACCCATTTTACCAGAGCTCTTGCAGAAACTTAATAGAGTACATACAACAACTGTGAAACTTACATTCAGTAGGCCACTTATTTTGGGTTTTAAGTAGTGTCATTTTTCTTAACGATACATTGCAGTGACATTTTCCATTAAGGCAGTACCATGTTTAGCACCTGATACATGTCTTAAACTTAAGAGGTAGGCCAAGATGTACACATTTGAGTCGTAAGAAGATATTAATAAAATAAAGTAACATATGCAGTAGCAAACATGAACATTGTATTTAACTTAAGGGGAAGTATTTAAGTTGTAAGGTATTAATTCACTCCATCGCACAGAATTTAGTAACACAAAACTGGACACATATTTGGGCTAAATTTATCTGGCATCTGAAAGTGAGAATCCACTGGATACAGATGCTTATGTGTGTTTGCTGTACCTGGCCACTACTTTTTTTTTACTAATTTTTAATTATGTAATTATGCAAATAAAGATTACAGCAAATCAAGCACAGCCATGAAAGCATTGATACATTATAGTTAACGTTTGATCAAATTGATCAAACATTAATGAAAGCAGAACTTGAGACACATAATCAGTGAAGACAAGACAAGGAAATAAATGTCTCCTTCTCCAATTCACAAAAACACTGTCCTTGATCATTAGTTTTTGAATGTCACCCATCCCTTTCTGGTTTATTTGGCAAATATAAAAACATTTTCTTTGCCTTCTTGTGTCAATCCCTGACTGGTTTAGAACATTGCCAGTATCGGAGTCATGTTGATTTCATTTGATTTGAGCATTTCAGGAAAGTGCCTGTTTTCTTTCTTTAAAATGTTTTTTTTAGTTCAAGTGTTTTAATTTGAAAGAATCCATTGTGAGACCTCTTTTAATTTTGAGAGGAGAAATGCCAGATTCACTCACCAAGTACATGCCCTAGTTTTGATGTTAAGAAGTGGTGCGATCCCTGAGGTAACAAGGTTATACAGTGAAGCTGTTTTCGTAGAGCCTGTTGCAGCATTCAGGTAGGACTCAATGGCACCTCAAGTCCAGCCTTCCTTACTTTCATAACCATATTCTCAAAAGGGGTTACATGAAAAATGAACTCCTTTGCCAACACCTTAATCCGCTAGTGGCCATATTAACAGCATCACATCATTTATGCCTTCAAGTGCAGACTTCAAGCTGTTTAAATGGTTCCACCTGCAAGCGTCACGCTCCATTGCCGTGCACCTTATATCTTTTGCATCGCTTGTGGTGTTGACAGTCAGTACAGTTAGCAGCTCCTTGACGGTTTCCTCATGAGCCTGGGAATGTGTGTTGAGTGAAGAAAAACACAACAAAGTGAGCTTTTCGTGGGAGAAATGAGTATATAAGATATTAACGAAAACTGACTTTGAAAAATTGTTCTTAATGAATTTCAATGAATAAGTAATCTCTTTGTAATAGAAAGGAACTATAGAACAGCAAAACATGTCTGATTTGAAATTAAGCATTTCTTTTATAGCTTATGATCTCTAAGGGCTTTCATTTGATATAGAGGCATTTTATGGTTCCATCGCATAAAATACAAGCAGATGGATAGTTTGAATGGCTGCTCTGTGCAGTGATATCACTCTTTATTATATTTGAAATGAACCATTTATTGGAATGAGAATAAATTGCTCCTGCATAATAGCTTTTTTTTTTTCTTTGATAACTTGCATATGAAGAAATACATTTCATCTTTATTGACCCAGGTAAAAAGACTAATACTGTTATGGTTAAGAATTTTGATTAAAGTAAAGGGCTGTGTTCATAAAGGTTTGTCTGGAACAATTGAAATCATTGAATGCTTATGTCCAAATCAATGTTTTTGTTATACTTGCAGACTTTGTCCATTCAAACAAAGCATAAGCTATTTAGAAAAATATTTGAAAAGAAACTGCCCACAGTTACTGTGAACACGATGGCATGCATTATATACTGTAACTCGTTCAAAGAGTGTGTCATTAAGTCACCGAAGCATTAGAGCAAGAAAAACACCAGATTGTAAGATTTTTTTTTTAATGAGAACAGGACAATCAGTGCATAGCATTCTTTTTAGCAGATATTTGTGAAATACAGTCAAATCTGAATTGGAGGGTTCTCAAGAAATGTAAACTGCTGTCTGATGGACTGGTGCATAGCATTGGTTTAGATCCCACCTTGTTTTTTTTTACTCCCCTGAACTTGAATTGGATTTAAGGGTTTGAAACTTTTTTCCATTAAAAAGCATTTGAACATGTATTATAACATAATACACATTATAAGCTGAGTACCTTGTTTCATATTTTTGATGTTTTCTGTGCAAAGCAACATTTGATAACATTTTTTGAAATGTACCCTTCCCTACTCCTGCAGATGTGTTCTTGAAATACTTTCTTTAGAGTAACAACTATCGTCTACCTTACTTCTTCTTTCCATCACAATCTCAAACACTATGTTCACATCACCCATTACTCTTTCTATTTACCTTAATTAAAAAGCTCAACCTCCTTCAGTCTTTCTTCATAGCTCATTTCCTGCAGTGCTGACGTCTCAGTAATTTCTCTAGCACTGTTATGGAGCTCACATAAGATAAATGAACAGTTGGTTTGTTATTCAACTGGGTTTACCAAGTATAGTAAGATGCTGGGTAGAAAAATTCCACTCTTGTCTTAGCTTTGTCATTTTACAGTCTAGTAATCTTGTTTGACTATTTTTATGCCCTTATTTTTGCATCTCTTTATTATACTCTATGAATGTGTAATGTTTTATAGTCTAATACAAGTTAATGAATTATTTAATGTATAGAGTATGTGAACTTTGGCCAGCCGTCCATCCATGCCAATACCCCCATGCCGCTAGATGGAGCCCTTCCAGCAGCATGGAGGTGCCCCAAATTCCAGCAGGGCATCGTGGATATTGGAGTTTTCCTTCACAGCCCTGCTGGATACCATGGGGGCCGCAAGGGTATGCTGCAGGGAGGCCCAGAGACTCTTACGTGCCCTATAACCCGGAAGTCACAGCGACAGGGGAAATGATGTACTTCCGGGATGAAGAAGAGGACTTTTGATCTGACCAGGAAGTGATAGGAAGTCACGTGGACTAAGGGATCGGAAACACTTCCGGGTCAGCAACAACAACAACATTTATTTATATAGCACATTTCCATACAAACAGTAGCTCAAAGTGCTTTACATAATAAAGAATAGAAAAATAAAAGACACAATCAGAAAACAAAATAAATCAACATTAATTAACATCGAATAAGAGTAATGTTCAATGGCCAGGGGGGGACAGAAAAAACGAAAAAACTCCAGACGGCTGGAGAAAAAATAAAATCTGTAGGGATTCCAGACCATTAGACCACCCAGTCCCCTCTGGGCATTCTACCTAACATAAATGAAACAGTTCGGGGTCAGAGTCAGGGAATATAAAAGACTGTGGGAGATCCCAGACAATGAGCTGAGCTAGGTGGCAGGGTGGCAACGCGTCTGGGAGTGGAGGATTATTGTTTATGATTGAGTATTGATTGTTATATGAGTATTGTGGAGTGTAGGGTACTTTGTGAACATTATTGTAATAATAAAACAAATATTTGGACTTTTACCTGGTGTCTGGCGTCTGATCAGAGGGTTCAAGGGGACAACAGCACCTCCTATCTGTCACAAATATAAATAATTTAGTCCAGAACGTGTTTCATTTTCTCTACAAAATACATTAAGACATACAGTACATGCTCATAAAAAAAGAAAAACAGGATTTGTTTCTGAAGTCACATGTTTAGGGTAGAGGCCACTTCTTAAATGCAAGTAATGGGATGCTATATGGCAGACATAGTGCTTGTAGGACCAGGAAGAAAAATAACAAAAAAAAACAAAAAAAACAAAGAAACCCACGCAAACACAAAGAGAAAAAGCAACCCTCATATAGACAGTGATTAAAGCTGATATCATAGTATGAGACCTTTAGTCATGGGACATGTCAGATTTGGTGATCTTGTCACTGGACCATGTCAGTTTAAATGACTGAAAATTGCTGGGCATGTTTAATTTACCAGTCTTATGCCAACCTTCTAGCACAGTGGTGATCGGCCCTTTTTGTCAAGGTCTTTTTTTATTGTTGTGTAAACAATGTACAGTGAAATTCTTAGTTCTGTTATGTTCCCTGTGGACACAATAATAATAATAATAATAATAAACACAAACATCAGGCTGCGGTGGGCTTCCGCCCTGTGCTGGCTGGGATTGGCTCCAACAGACTCCCCGTGACCCTGTATTAGGATATAGCTGGTTAGATAATGACTGACTGATGACTGGCAAACATCAGGAAGAGGATAAGCTTAAGCCTAAATCTAATATTAATTATACAGTAAATAACACTAAGCCTTACATTACATACACAAGAATCACAGAAGATGTGGTGCTTCTTTTGCTAAGTTGATTATAAACACATTATGACAGCTGAGCAGCCTTATTTCTTGCAGGTAGAAACCGTTTTTAAAACTCACAGTTCTATAGCCTGATGGAAGGAGGGAAAAAAATGTCCATGCGTAGTGACTGGGATCCTTTGTGATTAATTTTGCCTTTCCTAGAAAACGCTTGGCAAATATGTCCTGCGGGGATGGTATCTATGTGCCAATGATGATCTGCACCGTTTTCACCACCTTCTGCAATGCTTTGCCATCACTAGCTGAACTGCTAACATAGTAGCACACCATGCAGCCTGTCAAGATGGACTCTACAGTACATTTCTAAAAATTGATGAGAGTTGCTTGAGACATGTGGACCTTGCTCAGACGTCTGAGAAAGTAAAGTCGCTGATGGGCCATTTTGGTGATCGCTATAATGTGTTCTGTCCACCTAAGATCATTAATGATGGTGTCCCCCAGGAATTTAAAACTGTCAACTCTTTCTACATACTCCTCCCCATTGTAAACTGGATGTGATTTACCTGCTAGTTCCTGAAATCCATGATCATCTCCTTACTATTGCCGATGTTCAGATTATTGTCCTGACACCACTCTGACAGGAGCCTCATCTCCTCTCTATAGGCCTCCTCATTAGTATCAGTGATCAAGCTTGTGATGGTGGATTCATCAGCAAACTTTATGTATGATGGTAATGAAGCTATATTTGGCCATATAGTCATGGATGAACAGAAAGTAAAGCAGGGGCAGCCAACAACATGCTACCTGATGGAACTGGCACTGTACGATAGGTTAACAACTATGGCGATTTCAGCCGCAATCACTGCCCATTTTTTCCCCATTCTGTCATGGTACATAAAACACGAGACATCAGGCAGACACCCAAAACATACACATTCCTTGTTCCTCATCACTGCCTTATACATATTGAACTTCTGTATGAGCATTCCTTGGTTGTCAGCACTCATGCATATAAGCTCAACCCTGTGACTAAATAGAAAATTATGCCTGTTAGATTTTTTTGGGGTGGTTCGGGGACTAATTGGAGTCACTGGGGCATATCTGTTACATCACTGGCTTCATGAGGTTGCACCACAAACTGCATTCGACTTACCGAGTTTATGTACATGAAAGCTATGACTGGAAAATTGGCATAATCCAAATCCTTAACTCTTACAAGGTGGGCATCAACAAAAGTCGACATTAAGTTGTAGAATAACTGAAACTGTTTATAAGCTTGTCAGTGGTAGATGTTTTTTTTTTTTATGGCAGAAAAGACTGCAAAATAAGCTAAGGTTTGCACACTTAAGGCATCCATTCTCTTTCCAATATGACATCAAATACTGGACTTTGAACTTGCTTTTTCAATAAACTAACTGTATGCCACCTTCCAGCCACCTACAAAAAGGTAAAATGCAAACCAGACTATATTTTGTAGTTTGTAGGAACCAGAAGAAAAAACAGTGTCATCCGTACAACCCATATTGCAGAGTCCCATACCAGTGTATTTCAGGTGGTTACTTTGAATAGTAACAAATGCTAAGAAAATAATTAAAAAGACAATAAAAGAGACTGGAAGAAAGGAAAATGAGCAACAGTTGAAGGACTTTGAAATATGTAAGGTGGTATATAGACTCTAATCACCGCGCTGGAGAGATGATTGACACATGCAATCAGTAACCGTGACCCTATAAACCTATCATTGGTTACTTCTTTGTTTTGCACAATTTGAGCAACCAAATAAATTTTGACATCTTTCACAAAAGCAGGGTTTTCCATAAAAATCCAGACTGCAAGACAGCTGTGCTACGATCTGCACAATTTTCTAGCCCCTTAAATTAAAATTTAGGGTTATTAAGGTGCAGTAGAATTCTAACTTGCATGTGCAAATCAACTTGCAGTACATTGTCACTTTCTGGAAATATGATTAGTAATTAGAATTACTTTATGTTGGCAATATTATGTTCTCAATGATTGCATTTACATGCACGCCCCTAACTGGGTTAATGTGAATAACCCAGATGAAGCATTAACGTGGTTTCTTAAAATTCTTTGTTTTCATGGGGCAGATTATCTTCTGGCGTTCTCTTTAGTCAAAACGCTCCAATGTCACTAAGCTGTGCAAAAAAGTTAAATGTCATTATTGGTTACTGAGAATCTGAAAGACATCTGGGAATATGACTAAACATAATTTGCTTGTCTGTTGCCGAATCACACTCAGCACAGTTTTTTTCTGCTTATCTGCGTAATTGTACCCTGCAAAGGGACAAACCAGTATGCGCGCTTCTTGCCTTACACTTAGTGGTGTTGGAATTTTTATATATAATACGCTACCATGGCTGTCTGTTTGTCTGCCCAGGATTTTAAATCACCTATAGCTCGCAAACTGTTTGAACTATTGACCTGAAATTTGGTACACATATATTACATAACATCCACACTCCTGCTTTCGGGGTAATGATTGACCTCCAAGGTTATTCCTCTTTTTATTTTTATTATATTTTGCTGTAGAATCACTTCTCGGCAGCGGCCTGCAGGGCAGCCATGAGGCGCTTGCGTACGGGCATCATTCTCATCCGTGCCACCTTCCCGTCACTTCCTCTACCTCTTCATATCTTAAATCATTATTGAGGCAGATTGAAGACTTAAATGCCAGATTAAGTGAAAATTTTAGGAAAAGTACTAAGTAATTGCAACACAAACACTGACTTAATCAGTTTTAACACGAAAAGATTCAGATGAAAGAAGAGAAGAAGCAGGCCGCTAGGGTGGAGAAAAGAAGAGCTGCTCAGGAAGAAGCAAACGCATCAACCTCTAAGCAAACGAATGATAACACTAGAGTTACCAGAGCCTACGAAAAAACTCGTAGATCCGTCCCACCTTAAATCGCTTCTTAAAACCGTTCTCACCTCTCCGCCAGCCTCCTTTGTCCTGTAAATGTGCCGATAAAAACAAACTGCAAGCAGCCGGCTATTCCATCCCCACACCGACTCAGAATGTGCACAAACTTCTCCGAGGTCATGCCTCGATTATCTGGGAGTTTTAGAGTGGAAATAATAGATTGTTATTTGAAACACACGCATTTCATGTGTGTTCTGTTTCTACAGTAATCTGTGTAAACACAATGTTAAAACAGAAACTTTTTCATATTTTAGTAATAAATGTTACAAAATGTAGACATAAACTATAAAATATGTGAAGCCTGACAGCCAAAGACCAAATAAACACTTTCATAAAAGGTTCAAGACTTCTACAACAGCTTCCATGGCGTACTGGTAAGATTTCGTCACTTAGAGCGCAGCAGACTTGCTGTACTTCAAGATATCCAAGTTCAATTCCCCGCTGTGGTGAAAAGTTATTTATTTTTTATAACCTTCGCCGTTCTGCCTGCCTGAACTCCCTGTCTATTTATATAGTAATAACAATAATTTTATTATTATATAGGAGCTTCCCTGTCTGCCTATCATATAGTGCCTTTCCTTCCTACCTATATATATATATATATATATATATATATATATATATATATATATATATAAACACACACAGTGGTGTGAAAAACTATTTGCCCCCTTCCTGATTTTTTATTCTTTTGCATGTTTGTCACACAAAATGTTTCTGATCATCAAACACATTTAACCATTAGTCAAATATAACACAAGTAAACACAAAATGCAGTTTTAAAATGATGGTTTTATTATTTAGGAGAAAAAAATCCAAACCTACATGGCCCTGTGTGAAAAGTAATTGCCCCTGAACCTAATAATTGGTTGGGCCACCCTTAGCAGCAATAACTGCAATCAAGCGCTTATGATAACTTGCAATGAGTCTTTTACAGCTCTGGAGGAATTTTGGCCCACTCATCTTTGCAGAATTGTTGTAATTCAGCTTTATTGGAGGGTTTTCTAGCATGAACCGCCTTTTTGTTCATGCCATAGCATCTCAATTGGATTCAGGTCAGGACTTTGACTAGGCCACTCCAAAGTCTTCATTTTGTTTTTCTTCAGCCATTCAGATGTGGATTTGCTGGTGTGTTTTGGGTCATTATCCTGTTGCAGCACCCAAGATCGCTTCAGCTTGAGTTGACGAACAGATGGCCGGACATTCTCCTTCAGGATTTTTTGGTAGACAGTAGAATTTATGGTTCCACAGCAAGCCTTCCAGGTCCTGAAGCAGCAAAACAACCCCAGACCATCACACTACCACCACCATATTTTACTGTTGGTATGATGTTCTTTTTCTGAAATGCTGTGTTCCTTTTACGCCAGATGTAACGGGACATTTGCTTTCCAAAAGTTCAACTTTTGTCTCATCAGTCCACAAGGTATTTTCCCAAAAGTCTTGGCAATCATTGAGATGTTTCTTAGCAAAATTGAGACGAGCCCTAATGTTCTTTTTGCTTAACAGTGGTTTGCGTCAAGGAAATCTGCCATGCAGGCCGTTTTTGCCCAGTCTCTTTCTTATGGTGGAGTCGTGAACACTGACCTTAATTGAGGCAAGTGAGGCCTGCAGTTCTTTAGATGTTGTCCTGGGGTCTTTTGTGACCTCTCGGATGAGTCATCTCTGCGCTCTTGGGGTAATTTTGGTCAGCTGGCCACTCCTGGGAAGGTTCACCACTGTTCCATGTTTTTGCCATTTGTGGATAATGGCTCTCACTGTGGTTCGCTGGAGTCCCAAAGCTTTAGAAATGGCTTTATAACCTTAACCAGACTGATAGATCTCAATTACTTCTGTTCTCATTTGTTCCTGAATTTCTTTGGATCTTGACATGATGTCTAGCTTTTGAGGTGCTTTTGGTCTACTTCTCTGTGTCAGGCACCTCCTATTTAAGGAATTTCTTGATTGAAACAGGTGTGGTAGTATTCAGGCCTGGGGGTGGCTATGGAAATTGAACTCAGGTGTGATACACCACAGTTAGGTTATTTTTTAACAAGGGGGCAATTACTTTTTCACACAGGGCCATGTAGGTTTGAATTTTTTTTCTCCCTAAATAATAAAAAACATCATTTAAAAACTGCATTTTGTGTTTACTTGTGTTATATGTGACTAATGTTTAAATGTGTTTGATGATCAGAAACATTTTGTGTGACAAACATGCAAAAGAATAAGAAATCAGGAAGGGGGCAAATAGTTTTTCACACCACTGTATCTATCACCTTAGCTGTTTTTTACATATCTATTATACAGTGCCTTCCCTGTTTATTTATATATCTAGTGCCTTTCCTGCCTGTCTGTCTGTCTGATTGAATATAGCGCTGAACTTACTGCTCTGTACTATTCTGTCCTCTGCATGTCCTGGAGTACAAAAGAAACGGCACCATACAGCAACATGTGCGAACTGGCAAGATCGGGGGAAAAAAACATGCGGTCACTGATTACAAACCGCAAGATAAATGAAAGAGACAATATATGTAAAAACATCATCACATTGATGCAATATTATTTGAAAACGAACAGCGTCAGATTGGGTTTGAATATGCGCCCAATCTGACGCTGTTCGTTTTCAAATAATATTGCATGTATTGTGCGTTAAAACTGCTGCACTGAATAAGCTGACTCCTTCTGTAACAGCGTCAGCGTGTATTCAAACCCGATCTGACGTTGTTCGTTTTCAAATAATATTGCATGTACTGTACTATTTTAGAATAAAAACATACATTTGATTTCAGTCAGTCTGTAAGAGCCAGTGTAAATGCTTGATAATTGTAAAGGTTAGCTTTTTTTTTTTAATTCAGTTCCATTCTCTCATTCGCGTTCACGATCCCACCCACCTCCCCATCTGACACTGCTGTTTTCACATAAAGACATGCTATAGCTCAAATGTGATTTATTTGGAGACGTGCTATAGCTCGAATGTTGTTTATATAGAGAAGAAAGTACAGTGTCAGGTGCTCATTCAGTGTAATTGGAACCATAGCACAGAGAGATGTGTACACTGCAACAAGTACACATGTCGTAAATGTAGGAAGGGGGTGTGGGAATTGTTAATATTTGAATGTGATGATTTTATATAGCACGGATCGGAAATCAGCAGTTCTTAGCATTGCACCACGCAAGCTGTCGTATCAACCGCCTACTGTAACTTGCTTTATTTTTTCTTCACTTATGGTCTAGAATAAAAGTGCACTTGTTTTGGTATACTTGTACACCAACATATGTTCCTGTGTTTAAGCGACACAGGCATTCTTTAAAAATAAACGTGTAATGCCACGAAAAGTGCACGCAGGCACTTCAGTTCGCAAGCATTGGTGCGCGAATGCAGTCACAAGTACGCTGCAGAGCTATAGCGCATCTTTATGTGAAAACAGCATTCTCAGATGGTGTGTAGGGAAGGATCCTGAACACGACTGAGAGAATGAAAAGTGAATAAAAAAAAAAAAAACTAACCTTTACAAGTATCATAAATTACACTGGCTGTTACACACTGAAATCAAATGTATGTTTTTATTTTAAAATAGTAAGAATAAGAGCAGTTTACTCCTCAAGAGAGAATCGTGCGGGATCGAACTCATTACTTTTTGATTACTAGTCAGCAGCTGATACCATTACGCTACCATGGCGGTTGTGATAAGTATGTGTCAATGTGGCATGCTAAGGCGGCTTTTTTTCTGCAGTTATATTTTTGAATAAAAGCATACTTGTTCTGTTATATTTGTACCTTTTGTGAAACTGTTAATTTGATATTTGGACGTCAGGCTTCATACATTATATAGTTTATGCCTACATTTTGTCATTTACTACTACAATATGAAAAACATTTCTGTTTTAAAAATGTGTTTACACGGATTACTGTAGAAACGGAACACACATGAAATTGCGTGTATTCCAAATAATGATCTATTATTTCCACTCTAAAAATCCACTTCACTCCCAGATAATCAATCAAGGCATGAGCTGGGAGAAGTTTGTGTACATTCTAAGTTGGTGGGGGGATGGAATAGCCGGCTACTTGCAACTTTTCTTTATCAGCACATTTAGATTAACAAAAGACGCTGGCGGAGAGGTGAGAACGGTTTTAAGAAGCGATTTAAGGTGGGACGGATCTAAGAGTTTTTTCGTAGGCTCTGGTAATTCTAGTGATAAACGTACAGAGAAAGAGGATGAAAACTATGAATGCTCAAGTCAAGTGGATTCCGTGCAGTGCGCCGTTACTGGCAACGATAATAATACAGGTGTTTTTACTTAAATACAATAAGCATTGTGCTAGGTTATTCCTTTCTTTAAGAAGTAATCAACTACATAACGAAAATTACTTTTAACGTGTTACCCTACAGCTCCTGAGATTGTGTTGCTGAGTTTATCACTACATTAACATTAATTTTGTAGTTTCTGAAATATTAAGACAGAATATTTCAGCCAAGAGAATAAACAATTCAGTCGACTGAACATTTTGTCTCGGGAAATTATCTTTCTGGATGCTTCCACTGTTTTCTGAACGTTGCTGCGGAAGTTGTTTGCAAAGCTAACACATGCACAAGCTAAAGGATTGCAACAGACATGCACAGAGTGCAAATTCCTTAACAGTAACCCCGGTTAAAGGTTTACATGACAACATAATGGCGGGGTTATGGAGAGAGACGGACTACCTTTGTTAATCAGATCTCTCAGAGGCCAATAGTTTCTCCCACCTGGAATTAGGGTTTACATGACATTTTAGAAACCAGGTTTCTGTGTATAACCGTCTTGTTGAGGCACACGTAAACATGCTTGATGGATGGATAGATAGAGAGTTAGATTATGCTTTATTGGTCCCCCCAAAGGGAAAATAAAATTTTACAGAAGCTTCAAAAAAAAAAAAATACAATAAAAAAGCACTAAACCCCCCAAATGTACACAGAATATTCTGGCTTGGACATCAGAGAGATATTATGAGGTTTTGATATAAAAAATTGTAAGCCTACTGTCTGAAAGCTGAATGCTTTTCTTTTAATGATTAAAAACAAAGTTAAGTTATTTTTAGTTCTCATTTCAGTTTTCTTTCTTACTGACTTTTGAATCAAATGATTTCTGGACAATAGTTGGATTTTTTGTGAAACTCGCGAACCATGGAAGTGGGAGGTTAATAATATAAAAAAGAAAAATAAAAGGAAGGGTTTAGCCAGACAGAGCCCTGTTGTGAACATAGGTCTTTTTTTTTTTTTTTTTAACATGTTAGTGAACTGTTCTGACATTAGTCTTGGGACCCGACTGTTGAAAGATGCGATGGTTGATTGGCATTTCTGTGAGGTCTAATTGTATCATATATTGAAGTGAGCATGTCGAAAAACATTGGTACATCACCAGGGGTCTTTCAGATGAGCCGTGTTTTTTCAGCAGCTCTGTCCTGCTGTGGAGCAACAAGAAGGTGGAGTGTTGCCTTTTAATCTCAGTTGTTATTGGAAATTCAAGAATGTCTGCTGTCATTATAAAAATATCTTTTCAACTGAAGTAAGGCATTCATTCTTTTAAAAAAAAAATCAGATACAGAAGATGCTACTGTATACTTTTTTTTTTAAGAAAAAGCTTTTAAAGACTTTAAATTACTGTTTTCTAAATGAGTAAAGATGGTGTTTGCTACTTTTGAAAACTCATTGTATGACAAAAAAATGAATGCTGTTCTCATAGCCACATCTGGAAGTTATATGCAAATAAGAGAAAAATAATACTCAAACTACAGCATTATAGTTAAAAATGTTATTTACGAAGCATGTGAGACTTTCCTTTTCTGAAATTTGTTACTTCCAGTAAATTGTTTTTGCGCTTATGCAGATATTTTTTTCCATGTTTGCAGAGCTTACTTTCTGTCCATGACACAGTAGCCCAGAAGAGTTACAATCCTGAACTGCCTCCGCTGCCAGATGACATTGATGATGATGAAGATTCAGTGAAGATCATCCGATTAGTCAAGAACAAAGAACCACTAGTAATAACTTATCTAGGTTTCTTTATGTTATTTGGATTTCTGACTTATTCTTGAATATGTCACTTTTTGGCAAATGTTTCTGAAACATAAATTACAAGACTATTTACCTCATGTTTGTTTAATAAATTCAGCGTTCTATTTCAAATCCTTGAAAGGGAAGTCAGTGGTAAAGTAATTAAACACTTTCTGGGCAGATTTTTCATTCACCCACCCCTTACCCCCACTACCCAAAAAAACACTCCCATCCCACAGTATGTGCCCAGGTTAGTGGATTGGGGAGCGGAGTGAATTCCTTTGCCATAAGGTCTGTGGGGACTTTCATTCCATTTACAGTGATCTCAGAGGTCTTTCTCTCATAATGATTAATCTATTAACTTAATTGCATTTTGTTTAACGGATTGCATTCAGTAGCACTGATTAATTACTCTCATTCTTTAGTCTATGACTTCATTTTTTAAATGATATAGTTAAATCCCCATGATCTTTTCCCAAACTGACATGTTTTTTTTTTTTTCTTGGGCTTGAAATTAAATCTCAATAATATATTAGCTTACATGTCGAGACAATGGAATAATTACATCTGAAAGGGCTAAACATATGTGTCTAGCAAAAATGAAAAAAACATACTAGTGCAGTTCCATTTAAAAAATGTGCTGTTTTCGTTACAATTGCAAAAGACTAAAATTAAACTACTGTGTGTAGGAACTCAATACTGTCTGTTATGATTTGAAAAGCTTTAAGATAATAAGCAAGGAGTTTAAAGTAAGTAGAAGGAGTATTTATAAAATACCAGACATCAGTGTTCTCATTTGCTAAACTGATAAAGTTACATATTTTATAGATGGACGTGTAATGCTATAACTACAAACCTTGACAACGTTTTAATCTTCATAATGCTATATGAGAAACATTTTGACAGGGTAGGAAATTTTTTAATTAGCATTTTTGCCCTGACTGACTAAAATCCTGGAGCACTTTTTAAACAAATGGGGTAATTTGGCGAAATATATAAATTACCGTATATACTCGCATTTAGGTTTTCCTTCAGTTGCAGCTTGATTTTACCATATAATGTCGGTCATATAAGTTGAATGCGGAAAACTCACACTGTTGTTCCAAGAGATTATGATATGCTAACGCCCACCTGAGAGAGTAACCATGGAGAACACTGCTTTATTTTTTTTTCTATGTATTGTGCCTACGTGACCTCACGGTAATACTCAAACTATTCCGAAGTGATGTTTGCACTGTTTTGTGTTTTTTGTACCTCACTCCCTCATACTCCTTTATCGTAACAGCATTCGATCAGAAGAAAATATGAAGCAGGTTTTAAATTAAAAGTCATTGAAGTAGCGTTGGCGATCCTAAATTGTCCGTAGTGTGTGCTTGATGTGTGTGTGTGCCCTGCGGTGCGTTGGCGCCCGGGATTTGTTCCTGCCTTGTGCCCTGTGCTTGCTGGGATTGGCTCTAGCAGACCCTGTAGTTAGGATATAGCGGGTTTGATAATGGATGGATGAAGTAGCAAAAGAAATCGCTAACTGTGCTGCTGCAACAAAGTTAGATGTGTCTGAGAAACTGATGCAAGATTGGAGGAGGCAAGAAGATGTAAAAAAAAAAAAAAAAAAATTAAGTTGCATTTTTGAACAAGTGTATAAGTCAGGGTCTGATTTTATGATCGATATTTCGGGTTTCAAGACACTGACTTATATGCGAGTATTTATGGTAATTTTTTACATTTTCAGAATGGTAAAAGTGACCTATTTAGTCCTATCAATAGAAGAGCAAATTGCACATTAAGCAGCATATCAAATCATTTTTTGTCAAGCCATAAGTAGTGCATTGATACAATCAAAATGAAACGTTTCCTTGTTAGCACAGTTTCATGTTACAGCTACCATATTTATTATGTGAAAATTCCAAAATTCAAATCCAGTGTTGCTTGATCTGGAAATCAAACCCCCAGATTTCAGCCATTTATTCATATTAACCTCTCCACCGTGAAGATAGTCTGACATCAGGCAACCTGACAGGACTGTTGCAGATGAAGCAGAGAATGTCAGCAGAATCCTGAATTTAAAGGAAAATCAATGCAATAAAAGATGCTACTGTAGTTAATGGTGCAGCATGTCTACAGTATATACTACCAGTAACATGGTGTAGTACAGTTTGCTAAAATAATTGTGGTAAAGCAGAATCATGGCACAAGTGAGGTTAGGTGCCTGGGCATAAAAAGTAGAGAAGAAGGTATATTTGTTTTATTGTGAAGGATTTTTGGGGACACATCATCTTAAAACAAACATCTTTTCAAATGCACAGATCCTTTACAATGTGTGCCCACAGTATGATGTTTATTTCTCTTGTCACTACTTTATTTTTCATTGTTTTGTCTTGGTAGAGTCCTGTTTGACTCTTTTGTACTCTTTTTTTGTGTAGACTTTATCAGAATACCTCAGATTGTATAAACTTACTACTGTTTGTAAAGTACTGTACTTTAGTACTTCTCCCCACCTTCCGTTCTACATCTATAACCTATGTCGGTTACATAAAGTAAAAAGACAGGCAGTAGTTAAGCTATACATGTTAATAATGTATTATTGATAATATCCTTAGGCCAGTAGGTTGTTGTGGTACAAAATGTCCTCTGATTCATAACCAATCTCAAATAGCCATACTTCAGACCAATGGGTACACACACTGCCTTTTCACGCCTGCCCTCAAGTAGTGGATGCCATTTGTTTAGCTGAAGCTTGCCAGCTTCCTGTGGGGGAATGTCTCCCAGAATGTCCTGCACAGAATCCCCTTGTCAAACCTGAGGCATCACTCCTCAATCCTGCCGTAAATTTCACATCCTGAGTCAGTCGTAAAGATTCGGTGTCGTTTGTCAGACATGAAAGTACACCAAGCCTAATGAAACACGAATATGACATTTGCTTTGTCTGACTTACAAATAAAGACATACAAAATATTTATCAACTTATATACAAAAGAACATTTGGAGATATACAGTACACAGTTGCAGTGTACTTGCACCCAGGATGACAGTCCACTACCTTACTGTCAGTAGTTCTTTCACACTTCACCCAGTTACAAGCGGTGTGCAATAATTTATCTACCCGAGTATGAAAGAAAGTAGCAAGTGTTTTGAAACAAGTCTGGGCTGCTGTGACATGTCTCAAGGTTACTCATTTTAAAGTTTTGGTACTTACTTTCACAGCTTTGCATGGACAAGCTCCTGAGTACCTAACCAGCCTGCTCCAACGCCATACAGCTTGCCGGACTCTAATATCTGGGCAACAGGGTCTTCTCGTTGACCCACGCACTCGGCTAAAAACCTGTGGGGATCGTGCCTTTTAGTCTGTGCCACCAAAACTATGGAATAGCCTGCCTTGTGGTCTGCACGGAGTCGAATCTGTTGATTCTTTTAAAAAACAACTAAAAACATTTCTTTTTAAGCAAGCTTTTAATCAGTGCTGAATAGTTCCAGTTTGTTTATTTATTGTTTTTATTGGTTTTGTTTATGTTTTTGTTTCAACTGTTTGTATTTGTTCTGTATTTGCTGTTCAGCGCTCTGTGACCTTTTGTCTGTGAAGGGCGCTATATAAATAAACTACTACTACTACTACTATTACTCCTACACAGTTGTGACTCAGTGCGAGTCTAACATTCCAAGAGGCAGGATATCAGGAGAGTCCTTGCGCGAATCAAGTAAGCACATGCTAAATTAGGAGCAAGGTTCAGTGATAAAATTTCTCACAAAAGAAGATAAAAAGCCAAAGGAGATCCACGAATGCATGATTGCAGTTTATGGTGAGTCTGCCCCATCATCCTACAAACTAAAAGTTTCGAGCAAGCAGTTTAAGTAGTAAGATGACCCTCACACTGGATGACCTGTGGAAGCAACTTCCACAAAAATGTGCAAGAAAGCCGATGATTTAATTTTGTCAGAGAGTCAAATTAAGGTTTCTTAAATAGCTGACAAAATGGGCATCTCGGCATGTACAGTTTGGAAAATAATTCATGAAAAGATGGATCCCAAGAATGCGGATGCCACGTCAGAAGTCCACGAGGCTCCAGTGCTGTCAGGAGAACTTGGAGATGCTCCATGAATACCAAGTGATTTTTTTTCATTGTTTGGGGATTAGCGATGAGACTTGGGTCTAACACAGAGATCCTGAGTCCAAAGTGGAGTCAATGCAGTGGAAGCACAAGTCATCTCCCACCCTAGAAAAGTTCAAGACAGAAAAATCAGCAGGCAAAGTCATAGCAACTGTCTTTTGGGTTATTGAAGGACTATTGCTTTTGGAATTCATGCCACACAAGACAACCACAACTGGGGAGAGTTATGCCAACACAATAATCGCTTTGTGGGAGTCAATCAAGGAGAAAGATGAGGAAAACTCACAGCAAGCATGCAGCTTCTTTAAGACAATGCACCGGTTCCGAGTGTGGGTTCCAGCAGCTGAACCATCCATCTCACAGTCCTGTCCTGGAGTTTTGAAGAAATCTCTCCGTGGATAGTGGTTTTCAAGTAACAAAGATGTCAAGGCAGCTGTGATGTCCTGGCTTGAAGTTCAAGCTTTTTCACACTGTTGGTCAAAATCTGGATGTAACTCAGAAACCTTGATGTTTAGACCAGTAAGGTATATTTAAACTAGCACTCAAACCCATATTGTATCTTGCTTTTTTAGCCTGTGTACTAACCTTAGCATTAGTTTTATTCACATTTTGTTTATATAATTGGTTTAATACCAATATGTGATCAGAACATATTTCATGTACATGTATTAGTTATAAACCTTGTGAATAAATGGGTAAAAGGTTTGTTATTTAACAGTTGCCAGTGGTTATACAGAGGTGGGCTTAAGTAGGTTTATAGTTGTGAGTACATAAGGCTCGGCAATTTGAGCACTTTTGAGATTGTACCTAAGTGCACTGTGCCATTGTGACATTCTTTTGACGTAATAAAGCTATTGTAATAATCATGACTTGCATGTCTTTTTCTGTATGAACAACTGTAAACCTACTTTTGCCCAACCCTGTACTGTATACTGTATGTTCAATTGGCCATTATACTGTGTGTGCCAGAATTTATTTTTAGTTTTGTTTAGTTTATGTGCTTAGCTTTTAATGTTGTATGCACTCTTCAGTTAAATCACACGCTGAGTAAACCATGATAGTGCAGTATAATGGGTTGTCTCCTTATTTCTTGGATTTGACCCTCTTTTCACTTTCTCTCTTTAGGCATAATTTTTTGGCAGTAATTACTGAATATTTTTAAGAAAACCTAAATAACAATGCACGAGAAGCTTATGTTTGTCATTCAGGGTTTATTTTTGTTTATTGGTAGATTGTTTTACTCGAGTATAAAGTAAAAAAGGTAGGAAGAAAAAAAAATAAATGAAAAACTTTCAATGTTGAATTAATAGTAAGAAAGCATTTGATTTTTTTTAAAGAAAGGCCCCGTACATCCCTTTTAGATTCCTTTTAGGTTATCTCAAGTAGTACAAGTTATGTTTCATATTAAAATAAATACAGCGTTTGAATAGTTCTTTATAATCCTATAATTGAGGAAACAAGTACCCTAAATTGTCCAGGAAATATTAGAAACGTGGCATGCAATTTTCCTTTAAAGATCAATGTTCTAAAACATTTTCTCTGTCATGTCTGGTACATTTTAATACAATTAAAGTCACCTTTGATAATTGTTTTAGTGGTATAGCCAGTGAAATACAGTATAGTAAAGACCATGAAACAGTTGTTGTTATTACATAGCAACGCAGTAAGGGGGGCATGTTAAAAAAACTACACTTTCCACGTACCTGCCCCCCCAAGAAGTGCACTAAGCTACTTTCTAGTTAATTAATCTTAAAAGAGAAAGTAATTTTAGACATCAGAGGATAATTCACTAATTTTCCTCATCGACTGATAAACTATACTAAAATGATTTCGTAAAGATTTAGTTTTGCAGTGTGCTTTTGGCGGCTTAGTTTTTGATAATTGTTTTAAAGTATGATATATTCTTGTAGAAGCTTTTTTGACCTCCACATTAGAATAATTAATAAACCATAAGGTCTTTTTGAAAAATGTTCTTGTTAATGTGTACCTCCTTTGGTGTACACTGATAAATGGTCTTATGCCTTGGAATGAATATGATATGTATTATCTAGACTTTATCTAATGCATCTATATCCTCCCTGTAGTTGCAGAGATTAGAACTACACACACAGCTGCAAATTTAGTTTAATGTGTGCATTGTATTGTATTAGGCCAGGGGTCCCCAACTCCCTGGCTACCCTGGCTGCATAGAAGGCCAAGCAGGACCCCAGCCCAGACTGGGCATTAGTCCACTGGTGCTCAAATCTACACTCATTTATTCTGGACCAATTTGCAGTTGCAAGACAAACTGTAGCATATGGGAGAAAAACAGGAATACTCTAAAGCAGGCAGTTCCCCAACTCCGGTCCTAGAGGGCACCAATGGCTACAGGTTTTCATTCTAATGCTTTTTTTTTAATTAGTTACCTGTTTCTGCTCTTAATTAACTTCTTTTGAATTAATTTTAATTGACTTGCTCTTGAAGACTCAGACCCATTAATTGTTTCTTTTTCCTTAATAAGAAGCCAAACAATATCCATCCATCCATTTTCTAACCCGCTGAACCCAAATACAGGGTCACAGGGGGTCTGCTGGAGCCAATCCCAGCCAACACAGGGTGCAAGGCAGGAACCAATCCTGGGCAGGGTGCCAACCCACCGCAGGACACACACAAACACACCCACACACCAAGCACATACTAGGGCCAATTTAGAATCGCCAATCCACCTAACCTGCATGTCTTTGGATTGTGGGAGGAAACCGGAGTGCCCGGAGGAAACCCACGCAGACACGGGGAGAACATGCAAACTCCACGCAAGGAGGACCCAGAAAGCGAACCCAGGTCTCCTAACTGCGAAGCAGCAGCGCTACCACTGCGCCACCGTGCCGCCCGCCAAACAATATCGAGATACAAAATGAACCAAAACATAACCAGCAAAACATAACCAACATTGTCGATCGTACAATATCTGAAAATAAAGAGAGATGAAGGTCTCAGGGATATTGATCTGCTCAGGTTCCAAATTTTAGCAATGCTCTCAGAAAAGAGAAAATCAACAATTTTGGGAAATGTCTGCTATTGCACAATGAGAGCTGAAACAAACCAAGTAATCAAAGAACGGGTTTAATTAGCAACAAGAATCAGCACCTAATTAAAAAACTGGTAGGGCTGAAATTGGTTGGAGTTGGAGGCCCTGACGTAGTTGGTCTTCTGTTGTCTCACTCACTTCACATTTCATTTCTGTTTGGGTGCCATTTAAGGAAAGCAATGAAGCAATTTAGAAGAATGATAAAGAAACTCAGGGGAACAAATCATAAAAAACAAGTAAATTAAAATGTATTCAAAAGAAGTTAATTAGCAGCACAAACAAGTCACTAATTAAGAAAAGGGTTAGAATGAAAACCTGTAGCCACTGGGGCCCCCCAGAACTGGAGTTGGGGATTTAAATGGAAGAATGATCCATTGGGTGCTGAAGTTTAGATGCAGCTCATCTCCAGACAACACAGTATTTTAAACAAACCCTGGACAACTTTAACTATTGATACAAAAAAAAAATATTCTTTTGACCACATGTTAAAAGCTATTTTAAAAGTCAGTAATATCGGCTACTACTGTCACTAGCATTTGGGTGAATTGAAAGGAAATATTTCTCTGTACTATGCCCATATGATAATTAATTTGAACCTCAATTGTATTCATTATTAACTACAAGTGTCATGTCCCAGTTGTCTGACTGTCATACAATCTTGAGAAAAAGAACCTCCATCCTTTGGAAAATTGGCCTCGAAAGCTTACATATTGTAATCTGTTCAGTTAGCCAATTAAAGCTTCCATTTTGCTTCACTTCTTTTCAGCATATGGAAGGCACGCTGAATTGGTTTTAAATTGGTTAACTGACTTTGCTATTTAAGAATTTTCTATTTGTTTATCAGTATGTTTGGGATGATTATCTTGTTGTAGGATAAAGAGTCATCCAATGAGTTTGGAGGCATTTACTGGAACTTGAGCAGATTAGATGTTTCTGTACACCTCAGAATTCACTGTGCATTCTAACATCTTCAACATCCAGTATCCATCCCGCTATATCCCAACTACAAGGTCTTGGGGGGTTTGCTGGAGACGATCCCAGCCAACACAGTGCGTAAGGCAGGAAACAAACCCCGGGCAGGGCGCCAGCCCACCACAAGTTCCATCAACAGTGAAGATTTAAGTGTGGTAGTACCTGTGGCAGCTGTATATGCCTAAGCTATAACACCCCTAGCACCACGTTTAACAGATGAGGTGGTCTGCTTTGAATCTTGGGTAGTTCCTTCTTGTCTCCACACTTTGCTCTTGCGGTCTCTCTGATGCAGGTTCATCTTTGTGTGTTCTGTTCCCAAGACCTTTCTCCAGAATTCTGTTGGCTCTTTTACGTTCTTTTTCAGAAACCGTAATCTGGCCATCCTGTTTTTGTGGTGGTCTGCATCTTGCAGTGTGGCCTCTGTGTTTCTGTTCATGAAGTCTTCTGCTGGTAATCGTCTCTGACACGTCCACATCTGCCTCCTGAAAGCTGTTTCTGATCTGTCAGATGGGCGTTTGGAGCGTTTTCCTTATTGTATTGACAACTCTTCTGTCATCAGCAGTGGAGGTGGTCTTGGCCTATCAGTCCCTTAGTGATTACTGAGCTCCCCTGTTTGTTTCTTCTTCCTACTGATATTTCAGAGTTGATTTAGCTCATCCCCAGGGTCTTACCAATGTCTGTAAAGGTTTTATTCCTGTTTTTCTGCCTCTTAATGGCTTCTTTAACTTTCGTTGGCCCATGTCTTGTCCTCATGTTAAACAAGGGCAACTATAGACTCCAGCCGGTAGAAGCAAGCTGAAGTATCTTATGAAGCAATGAAATGCACCTAACTTATCAAAAAAACACCTGTGACACCGGTTGTCCATAATGGTGCCCTGAAACTGGGAGGCCATGTAGGAAAAGTGTTGTCATTTCTACTTAACACTAAGTGTGCAATGTGCACTTTAATGATTTGTCCCAAACCTTATGATCTTTTTTTTTTTAATTTTAATTAATATACAGTACAGTTAACAAATTAACATTAACAAATAAACAAATCTTTTGAGTATAGTAGATCTTAGCGTTATTTTAGTCATACTTTAAAAATCACAATTTCATACTCCAGGAATTCATATTTTCAGTAAAATCAGGACTGTTTTAATGTAGTAACATTTTACTTACAGGGTCATAAAAATAAGACAAGGGAAACTATGAAAACCTGTTGAATGTATTTGTAGTTGTATTTGCTCTGTTTTCTCCCCTATGCTTAAATGTTTAAACTGAACTTTCCTGGCTCCAGTGAATACTCTTACCAATCCTCTCCACAGATAAGATATAATTTTGGCTATGTCAAAAAATATATATATAATTCAGAAGCATTTGTGTGTTAAACAGATAAGTCAGAAGCAAGGGAGTACATATGGAGATCATCAAGAAAGTAAACATTTTCATAATATTAGATTCTCCTTCACTAAATGATTCTTGAATTTAAGCTACAACATTCTTTACTGAATTACTGAAAATTCCCTTCTCTTTTAGCATTGGCTCAACTCACTAGTTTATCCTGAATATCTTTTTCATATTAACTATATTAAAATAGGAATTACAAGTGTTTTATATGGTTTTTCTGCTGTTTATACAATTTTGTTTACATTTTTTTTTCCATCACAACTATAACATTACCAAATATTTCATACTTCCATGTTTAATAACAATAAATAGCTTGGCTTCATTAGATCTTTACTGTATGGGTTAGCTAGAAATAATTTTCCAAAATGATTCTGTCTGTCTGTTTTTGAACTTCTATATTTACCTGATGCAGACACTGAGGTGCAAAGTGGGATGCCTTTTTTTTATAGAGACCTGGAGGCTGATGAGCAAGAGGAAAAAATACAAGCAAGGTCAGACAAGCGAGCTAATCCCTATTGAACAAAACCCTAGATAGAAAGGCTTAAGACAATCATAAATGTGTTAGAAAGCAAATTAGAGAGTTTTAAATACAGGGAGATTCACTTGAAAGGCCCCGAATATTCTGTTGTCACTCCCGTTAGGATGAAGCAAGCTGAACCAAAAGATACACTCTATACCTTGATGTATGTATAATGGATTGCATTACATGCGATGCTGGAAGTGGTTTCCATTTTCTGACAAACACATTTCGACGCGGTGCTCCATGTTCTTGAACCTATTAGCAAGCATCTGGAATGGGGGGGGGGTTAGCAATTTCACAACAACAACATTTATTTATATAGCACATTTTCATACAAAAAGTAGCTCAAAGTGCTTTACATAATGAAGAAAAGAAAAATAAAAGACAAAATAAGAAATTAAAATAAGACAACATTAGTTAACATAGAAAAGGAGTAAGGTCCGATGGCCAGGGTGGACAGAAAAAACAGAACGTGTTCAGAACAAATTCACGTTTGATGTTTTCCTTCAAATCTTCCACAGTGCGAGGCTTGTTCTGATAGACTTTTCCTTCGAGCAGACTCCAAAGGAAAGTGTCTAGTGGTGTCAGATCTGGCGACCATGGTTGCCAAAGCCCCTTTGAAATTACCCTGTTGCCAAATGGCAACTCAATTTCTGCCATGCTCCTTGCTGATGTGTGACATGTTGCTCCATCTTGGTGGAAGAAACCTTCCATTAACTCATGATCATCCAATTGATTTTGACATCGCTTAAGCGAAGTGGTGACCCGATAGGTTTGCACCATGAAGACGCGCTGCTCAGTACTGTACACCCCCATCCTGATGAGAAGTCGAGGGACTGAGTGAAGGGGTACGGGTGGTATACACTTAGAATTTGCAAAAGGAGGTTAAACATTGCAACGGCAGTCTGGCGCCTATCTCATCATTCCGACGCAGGGACATCCCGGCTTGGAAGCTCCATATACTGAGGAGCGCATTGCATGTTGTTTTGTTCAGATTGGGCCTCTTTTGAGTTCATTTCCCTGTATATTTATGAAGAGAGAAAGAGGAATGCAGGGAAATTATTAACTATCTTTCTATGTCTAGCTGTATAACCTTTACTTTCCATACATTCTTCCATCGATCACTTATTTAATAATGAGAGTTATAGAGGTTGATCTAGGCAGACATATTTGAACCCGCTTTATGCGTTTTAAAGAGTTTTGAGGCTGTTTTAATCTTTTTTTTTTTTGTTTGATGAGCTATCTTTTTGAATATCTTCTTTTGATTTTTTTTAAGGTTCACATAGAAAGCACCTGCTCTCTTATTTGTCTCTTTTTTTAACCTAATGCCAGCAACAGAGATAATGAACATTTGAGACTGCTGCTGCTGCTAATCAAACTGATGTACATGACTCTCTGAACATGGATGTTTTTTTCCTGATTCCCTTCCTTTGTTAGTAAAGCCACCTCTGCACAGTAATTCAGAAGGATTTAATTGCATGTCTCCAAATAGTTTAACAGTTCATACTTTTTTTTTTTTTCTTTTACATTGTCTTTTATTCTAAACCTTAGTGTAGGCATTCAGCAATAACTATTTTTCAAAAGAAGTTCATAGATCATTTTTCACATTTCATCTGTGTGGTTTTCCACACAAAAGTTTCAAGCCCGGCTTCACTTTCTTGAGCAAAATTCACAAATTCCGTAGTGTATTCTATAGAAGAGGAAATACATTTTATGATTGTTTAGTCGGCTTTGCTTTGCTTTAGGGTTTACTGCCAATATTAAAAATCCATTTATATGAGGAAGACAATGAGTGTTGTATGAAACGCAATAGCCACATTTGTTATTCACATGCACTCAAGTGCATACTTTGATTTACCTGTTATAATTTAAATAAAATCGGAAAGTGCCTCTAACCAATTGAAACTGTTCATACTGTAACATAAATATTATCTGTAAGGAAAGTCTAATTTTTACATTTTAGTATTGATGATAGGCAACAATTGATCCAGTTTCACCATCAATTACTGCATCCTTCAGTTTAGCTTAATCTTTGATGGTGTCCATCCTTTTTGTTTTCCTTCCCACTATTTGAGTTTTAAACCATCCATACCTTCTTCTAATAGTTGAGTACAGTAGCTTAACATTATCTTGAATCTGAGCGAGTCCAGCATGCTGTTTAGTCTAAAACTGACTTCTCTGTCTGTCTTTTATATGCTTGGTGTGTTATTTTCTCTACATTTACAAGATGAAAGGCAATTGAACTTTGTACAAGTCATTTTTCTTCATATTGTTTTCTTTAGGGAGCAACGATAAAGAGAGATGAGCAGACTGGAGCCATTGTTGTTGCTAGAATAATGAGAGGAGGAGCTGCTGATAGAAGTGGTAATTACTGTATATATAATGTGGGTATATGTGTTTTTCATCCTGATGAAGGCTCAACAGACTAATAAGTGTGTTTCTAATGTCACTCATAATTGACATTCGCCTATCATTTTCACTCGTATGTCTATTACAGTTTCTTTCCCACTGCCTAGTTAGAACTGCAGCAACTGATTTCTTCCACTGCAGTCGTGGCATAGCCTTTTAGTTGTGGGTTGCATTAAGCCTTGTGAATACTCTTTCAGTTTCTTCTCTTTTTTTCTGTCTTCCGTCAAGTAAGTCTCGCCTCATTCCAGTGTCCGTCACCTAAGCAAACCTGACCAGCAGGCATTGTAAGGAGAATGCCCGTCAGCCAAAAATAGCTGAAATCTCTTTACAGTACAAAACTAAGCCAGAACAAAATATCTAAACTTGCATGAATTTAATTCTGCTAGATTTACCCTTCCCATATGCAGCTGAAATCTTTCAATAACGTAATGTGAAGCTTGTTTTTATAATCCTCACTAAATCCACAGAATATTTAAAAAAGCTAAATTTCATTGATGGTGTATATACTAATTTATAAATACATCCTCTAGTATCTACTGCTAAAACATGTTGCATTTTGATTTTTATAGTGACATAAGGGAATGTCTTCATATCTCTTAATCATATTGTGAATGTATTTCTTATTTTGGTTTTGTTTGAAAACAAAACATTACAACAAACTCAAAAACAAAAAAAACTGTGTATACGTCTCCAATCATAGAAATAAAAAGGAGAGCAATATGAACAGAGAGTGTCATCTAAAATAGTTCTTTATATATGGAATTCAGCAAGCAAAGTATGTGCATGAATTTATAAGTTGGCGCAAAAACATTTTGATATTTAATGTAGGGAATAAAATCTTAAAATAAGTCAAAACTGTAAATCTTTATTCTCAAAAGGTGAGTCACATTATATTTAGTATTATTTTTTTCAGCCTTTACTTTCTCAACTGCTTTTTATAATGAACGTCCTCCTACAGTGAGTATATAGTACAGTCATTTTATGTTTATTTCTTTTCATCCATATACTGCAGGTGTAGGAGGAGAAATTTAACTTTAGAGTTTACAACAAGTTTACATGTTTTGGGCAACCCTCCATACTCTTTGACCACTTCAGGAATAATTCCTGTTCATATGTGTGTATGTACAGTATGTGAACACAATAATTCAAAAAACAAATCATTCAATTCAGCTAATACATGGATTGACAGAAAGAACAAACTTTATTTGTCCCCAGGGAGATATTTGGCAATAGTACGCTTATTAGCATTGTAATATTTTAGAAGCCTATTGAAGCTTGATTTACATCACTCCAGTAGATTTTTGTCTCTCTGGAAATAATAAATAAGTGCATGTACTGTCGATAAATCTGGAAATATAGAGTATTATGACAGGGTCAGCGTCTGAACTTGGAGCTTTCAATGGGTTTATACTTAGGCACCATAGTGCTAGGGTGTTGTACCGTGTTAGCCATGATGAGTGTAGTGAGAAGTCAGGCAAAATGACACCTTTTATTGGCTACTAAATTTAGTTGACTTCTTTTACTTGACTTCTCACTACTTAGGCACCATGAAACACAACTTTGACACTTTGAGAATAATATTGGTATGTGTGTCAGGTTGTGAGACAATGCACTTGATATGTCAAAAACTAAAAAGTCAATCCAGATACAGTTTGGCTGGTATATGTGAAGCATATTGATTTCGAGGGAAATTGCTCCAGTGCATTTTTTGTTTTACATTTCTTTGAGAAATAATGATGTGGTGTTTTTTGCATACACTGGCCTGTGATGTTTTACTGCTAGAATGACATCATTGTTTATGGAAGGTAACGTTTCAGACGCATCATAGTTTTAATTGATGGTATAGGCTAATTAGATGACTTTTTAATTTAATAAGACAGCGGTGGAATCTCAACATGTATATGAGAGTAAGCAATCTGTTTTATTGATAGATTTTCACAACCACTGTGCTTTCACAATGGTTTTGAAACATTCTTAATGGTAATAATAAATAGATGGGTAGAAAGATAGATATGAAAGGCACTATATGATAGATAGATATGAAAGGCAGTATATGGTAGATAGATAGATAGATAGATAGATAGATATGAAAGGCACTATTAAATAGATAGACAGATAGATGTGAAAGGCTGTATATGGTAGATAGATACAAGGTGGTCCAAATCTAATTATGCAGATCCAGATCGTCTGGATGACTTTGACTTATGCGGGGACGATTCTAGTTCGGTGCGAAGACGATTCTTCATGTCTTCAGTTCACACACTTCTCGATGATCCGGGATTTTTTGGGTGATTTTCTGTGTAATACACTTAATAAGTTATAACATAATGAAAATTGCATAATTAAATCTGGACCACCCTATAGATAATAAAGACACTATATGGTAGATAGCTAGAAAGATAGATAGATATGAATGGCACTATATGGTAGATAGATAGATATGAAAGGCACTATATGGTAGATAAATAGATATGAAAGGCACTATATGATAGATATATAGTGCCTTCCACCGATCTGTCTATCTGATGGACAGATAGATAGATGAGGAAAAACACTTAATTTAGTATCGTACAAATCTGTAAATAAGATTATTAGAAAAAATTCTTGCTCGGAAGACTGTCAGTCAGTGTTAGTAGCAAATGTTCAGACCATTGCTGTACTTTATTTTACAGGTCTTATCCATGTTGGTGATGAATTGAGAGAAGTTAATGGGGTTTCTGTTGAAGATAAGAAGCCTGAGGAAATAATTCATATTTTGGTAACCACATGTTGTCAAATTTTGTACATTCTGAATTGCTTATTATCGCATTTATTTTTTTCTCGTCCACCAGCACGATTTTAACCAGAAGATACAAGGTTAATTTTTCAAAATTTTGACATTGTTTCCTATATATTCTTTTAGAAATATCAATTTTTAATGTAAGATAACATTTTAATTTGTGTTTCAATAAAAACATTTACCCAATTAAGTATTCTTCTGCTTCTAATATTAAGTGCACTATACATCACATGCTGGTTAGTTTTTCCATTTGTTTCCCCTAAAGATAACATTAAATTCATTACCAAACTATAATTGCCATCGGTCTTGTGTAATTAATCTCATTCCTGTATCATTTTTCTCTTTTATTAGGCGCAGTCACAAGGAGCAATAACGTTTAAAATAATACCAGGCCTTAAAGAGGAAACGCCATCGAAGGAGCCTAAAGTATGTTCTGTCAGGAAAGTTATTACTTTATCACAGTGGCAGAATTGCACATTGAGAGATGAAATTTTTTGTTTAGTTTCTGCCATTTCCTGCTTAAAAGTTCGCTGAAGTGTCATAAAGCTGTTGAGATTTTTCTGTAATGTTATAAAAACTTCAGTTTCAAAACAACACATTTGTCGCAAGAAAATTTTGTGAGATTTATGAACACGACTGAAACAGTTAAACAGTGAGAGTAAATATGCAGTCCATGTTTTTCTTTACTGTGGTGGTCTGTAATGTTTTAATTAGTTTAACAGGAAGGAGGAAAACTGTCATGCTAGTGTACAATGAAGCATAACCTTTGCCTACATTTGTCAAACTGTGTATGGTAAATGCCTCCCTCTTATTCCACTGATCAGGAGTTATTATTTATTTAATATATAATATTTTTTGTTCTTTTTTATATATTTCGGTATAAACAAATCCAAATCATATTATGTGATATCATCTACTGTTAAATTCTGCTCCGTACTTGTAATATTTTATTTTTATACTGTATTGAGGATGACTTGTGATCTGTTCTGTGTATTGTATTGACCCCCTTCTTTTTGACACCCACTGCACGCCCACCCTACCTAGAAAGGGGTCTCTTTTTGAACTGCCTTTCCCAAGTTTTCTTCCATTTTTTCCCTACGAGGGGTTTTTTGGGAGTTTTTCTTTGTCTTCTTAGAGAGTCAAGGCTGAGGGGCTTTCAAGAGGCAGGGCCTGTTAGGGACCATTGTGGCACTTTGTGTGATATTGGGCCATACAAAAATAAATTGTATTGTATACATGATTGTTATGGAACATGTATAAAGAAAAATGAAATAATCAGATTTTTTTTCTTGTTATCCAGTTGTAGACAGCAAATATGCTTCATGTTCAGGGTCAATAATCTCTTAGGTAGCAATGTCAGTTAGTGTTCTTCTTCCCAGACATCAGGTATGTAATAAATTGTTCAGTCCAATATAAAATTACCCTGAGCTGATACATAACCGCATTAACTGATACAAAGTAAAAGCACATTTGCTATTGTAAGCAGAGTTGCTTTCACCTAAGCCACACAGAGAGATGCCAGTCACTCTCTTAGTATGTAACTGAATTGTCAATGCATGTCTTGATTGTCCTGTGAAAATAAAATGGTTATTATACATGGACAACACTCCACCATGAGATTAGACACAGGGCTAATAGTCCTACCATTTCCAAGTGACTATTAGGAGTAAACGGGTGGTGAAAATCAAAATGATGAATTGTTTTCAGCACAGCATTTGTACCTCAGGCATCTGATCTATTGTATTTGTTTCAGAAAGACATTTGTATTAAGCTTTGCAGTAGGCGCATGTTATGTGTAATTGTGGCTGCAGCCTTCTGATCTATTAATATAAACTTATTCTAGAATGTTTTATTCAGTAATTTAACAAAAGTTCTGTGTTCATTGAGTGTGTGAGCATAGACATGAGCTTTCAGAAGACACACTCTATCTCAATGCTGTGATTTTGCTTTTTCTTTTAATAGTTTAGTCAAGTGACTATAAACAATCTCTTTGAGAACATATTAAAGATAGCATAACCCAAAATTACAAAGATGCTGGACCATACCCTTTTCAGACTGTGTTGTCAATCATGTAGACTTCAGCCAAAGCTTTGCATAGAAATATAGACAGGTTAAGTCTTTGGCTACTGGTGACAAATATATTCATTTATATCAGATGCACACTAAGCTATTTAGCCTTGAATGTTTGCATTTTTCTTCATTTACTATTTCATTGGAGAGTGTTTGGTGGAGAAGTTCAATGATGCTGTTTTACTCACTAATTAATCTGATTCATTATTTTTGTCCCTAGAAGTTAAGGGTGTTGTCATCCGAAGAAATCTATTAAATACTTAATCTCACATTTAGTAAAAAAAAAATAATAATAATAATACACACAAGTGAAATTCTGCTTTATTTAATTGTTGCAGAGAATATTATAACTAATAGATAACTTCCTTTTGGTGTAACTGTTCCACCATAATTAAAGGAGAAGTGTCTGTGTATCTGTCCGGCTGTTGTCTGTTATCTAATAGAAGATGCATCACAAACATTAGCACTGCTTTTACAAATCCTGTACCAAATGGCATGTAACAGAGACATAGCGTAGATGCTGCACTGCACTGCAAACGTAAACGCTGAATACAGAGAGTTACTGCCAGATGGACAGAAATGCTTATTCACCTTAATTAAAGGACAAGTGTCTGTGTACCCATCTGAGTGCCATGTCTCTGTCATTCCAACAGATGGCACATCACAAATATTTATAGTAATAAATGCAATGTATTTTACTTGCATTCCAAAATAGTTGGTGCAACAACATTTATTTATGTAGCACATTTTCATACAATGATCTAGCTCAAAGTGCTTTACAAGATAACAAAGAGAAAGTTGCAAGAAAAGACAAGC